>NC_132878.1:46343151-46463384 GCF_030463535.1 Salminus brasiliensis | reverse complement strand
TTACCTGTTCTAAATAAAACTGTAACCAAGGTTGCTCCTGTTTGTTGAATTGCTTAGATTTGCTAAAATAGTGCTTCTTTCGCTGAGAAAACGCGTTTCTGCACTTTAAGAAGTGAATACAACTCTCATCATTAATTTTGATCTCAGTTATAAAGTATTGTTGTGGGAAGACTTTCATACTCTCAGAAATGACTTTTTTTACATTGAAACTTGTTTTGTTCACTACGGACTTACTATATTACTTGTTCTAAATGAATCTGTATTCATGGGTGCTCATTTGGGTAATAATGTTTAGATATGTTAAAATAGTGCTTCTTTCGCTGAGAAAACGCGTTTCTGCACATGAAGAAGTTAATAGAACTCTAAACATTAGTTTTGAACTCAGTTGTAAAGTATTGTTGTTGGAACACTTTCCCTACTGTATAAAATGACTTTTTTAAACGTTTTAACTTGTTTTTTCACTACGGAATTACTATATTACCTGTTCTAAATAAAACTGTAACCAAGGTTGCTCCTGTTTGTTGAATTGCTTAGATTTGCTAAAATAGTGCTTCTTTCGCTGAGAAAACACGTTTCTGCACATGAAGAAGTTAATAGAACTCTAAACATTAGTTTTGAACTCAGTTGTAAAGTATTGTTGTGGGAACACTTTCCCTACTGTCAGAAATGACTTTTCTTACATTTGAACTTCTTTTGTTCACTACAAAATTACTATATTACCTGTTCTAAATAAAACTGTAACCAAGGTCGCTCCTGTTTGTTGAATTGCTTAGATTTGCTAAAATAGTGCTTCTTTCGCTGAGAAAACACGTTTCTGCACATGAAGAAGTTAATAGAACTCTAAACATTAGTTTTGAACTCAGTTGTAAAGTATTGTTGTTGGAACACTTTCCCTACTGTATGAAATGACTTTTTTAAACGTTTTAACTTGTTTTTTCACTACGGAATTACTATATTACTGTTCTAAATAAAACTGTAACCAAGGTTGCTCCTGTTTGTTGAATTGCTTAGATTTGCTAAAATAGTGCTTCTTTCGCTGAGAAAAGACGTTTCTGCACATGAAGAAGTTAATAGAACTCTAAACATTAGTTTTGAACTCAGTTGTAAAGTATTGTTGTGGGAACACTTTCCCTACTGTCAGAAATGACTTTTTTATACGATTTAACTTGTTTTTTTCACTACAAAATTACTATATTACCTGTTCTAAATAAAACTGTAACCAAGGTTGCTCCTGTTTGTTGAATTGCTTAGATTTGCTAAAATAGTGCTTCTTTCGCTGAGAAAACACGTTTCTGCACATGAAGAAGTTAATAGAACTCTAAACATTAGTTTTTAACTCAGTTGTAAAGTATTGTTGTGGGAACACTTTCCCTACTGTCAGAAATGACTTTTTTATACGATTTAACTTGTTTTTTCACTACGGAATTACTATATTACCTGTTCTAAATAAAACTATAACCAAGGTTGCTCCTGTTTTTTTTAAATTGCTTAGATTTGCTAAAATAGTGCTTCTTTCGCTGAGAAAACACGTTTCTGCACATGAAGAAGTTAATAGAACTCTAAACATTAGTTTTGAACTCAGTTGTAAAGTATTGTTGTGGGAACACTTTCCCTACTGTCAGAAATGACTTTTCTTACATTTGAACTTCTTTTGTTCACTACAAAATTACTATATTACCTGTTCTAAATAAAACTGTAACCAAGGTCGCTCCTGTTTGTTGAATTGCTTAGATTTGCTAAAATAGTGCTTCTTTCGCTGAGAAAACGCGTTTCTGCACATTAAGAAGTTAATAGAACTCTAAACATTAGTTTTGAACCCAGTTGTAAAGTATTGTTGTGGGAACACTTTCCCTATTGTCAGAAATGACTTTTTTTACATTTTAACTTGCTTTTTCACTACGGACTTACTATATTACCTGTTATAAATAAAACTGTATTCATGGGTGCTCATTTGCGTAATCATGTTTAGATATGTTAAAATAGTGCTTCTTTCGCTGAGAAAACACGTTTCTGCACTTTAAGAAGTTAATACAACTCTCAACATTAGTTTTGAACTCATTTGTAAAGTATTGTTGTGGGAACACTTTCCCTAAAGTCAGAAATGACTTTTTTTTTACATTTTAACTTGTTTTTTATCTACGGAATTACTATATTACCTGTTCTAAATAAAACTGTAACCAAGGTTGCTCCTGTTTGTTGAATTGCTTAGATTTGCTAAAATAGTGCTTCTTTCGCTGAGAAAACACGTTTCTGCACATGAAGAAGTTAATAGAACTCTAAACATTAGTTTTGAACTCAGTTGTAAAGTATTGTTGTTGGAACACTTTCCCTACTGTATGAAATGACTTTTTTAAACGTTTTAACTTGTTTTTTCACTACGGAATTACTATATTACCTGTTCTAAATAAAACTGTAACCAAGGTTGCTCCTGTTTGTTGAATTGCTTAGATTTGCTAAAATAGTGCTTCTTTCGCTGAGAAAACACGTTTCTGCACATGAAGAAGTTAATAGAACTCTAAACATTAGTTTTGAACTCAGTTGTAAAGTATTGTTGTTGGAACACTTTCCCTACTGTATGAAATGACTTTTTTAAACGTTTTAACTTGTTTTTTCACTACGGAATTACTATATTACCTGTTCTAAATAAAACTGTAACCAAGGTTGCTCCTGTTTGTTGAATTGCTTAGATTTGCTAAAATAGTGCTTCTTTCGCTGAGAAAACACGTTTCTGCACATGAAGAAGTTAATAGAACTCTAAACATTAGTTTTGAACTCAGTTGTAAAGTATTGTTGTTGGAACACTTTCCCTACTGTATGAAATGACTTTTTTAAACGTTTTAACTTGTTTTTTCACTACGGAATTACTATATTACCTGTTCTAAATAAAACTGTAACCAAGGTTGCTCCTGTTTGTTGAATTGCTTAGATTTGCTAAAATAGTGCTTCTTTCGCTGAGAAAACGCGTTTCTGCACTTTAAGAAGTGAATACAACTCTCATCATTAATTTTGATCTCAGTTATAAAGTATTGTTGTGGGAAGACTTTTCATACTCTCAGAAATGACTTTTTTTACATTGAAACTTGTTTTGTTCACTACGGACTTACTATATTACTTGTTCTAAATGAATCTGTATTCATGGGTGCTCATTTGGGTAATAATGTTTAGATATGTTAAAATAGTGCTTCTTTCGCTGAGAAAACGCGTTTCTGCACATGAAGAAGTTAATAGAACTCTAAACATTAGTTTTGAACTCAGTTGTAAAGTATTGTTGTTGGAACACTTTCCCTACTGTATAAAATGACTTTTTTAAACGTTTTAACTTGTTTTTTCACTACGGAATTACTATATTACCTGTTCTAAATAAAACTGTAACCAAGGTTGCTCCTGTTTGTTGAATTGCTTAGATTTGCTAAAATAGTGCTTCTTTCGCTGAGAAAACACGTTTCTGCACATGAAGAAGTTAATAGAACTCTAAACATTAGTTTTGAACTCAGTTGTAAAGTATTGTTGTGGGAACACTTTCCCTACTGTCAGAAATGACTTTTCTTACATTTGAACTTCTTTTGTTCACTACAAAATTACTATATTACCTGTTCTAAATAAAACTGTAACCAAGGTCGCTCCTGTTTGTTGAATTGCTTAGATTTGCTAAAATAGTGCTTCTTTCGCTGAGAAAACACGTTTCTGCACATGAAGAAGTTAATAGAACTCTAAACATTAGTTTTGAACTCAGTTGTAAAGTATTGTTGTTGGAACACTTTCCCTACTGTATGAAATGACTTTTTTAAACGTTTTAACTTGTTTTTTCACTACGGAATTACTATATTACCTGTTCTAAATAAAACTGTAACCAAGGTTGCTCCTGTTTGTTGAATTGCTTAGATTTGCTAAAATAGTGCTTCTTTCGCTGAGAAAAGACGTTTCTGCACATGAAGAAGTTAATAGAACTCTAAACATTAGTTTTGAACTCAGTTGTAAAGTATTGTTGTGGGAACACTTTCCCTACTGTCAGAAATGACTTTTTTATACGATTTAACTTGTTTTTTCACTACAAAATTACTATATTACCTGTTCTAAATAAAACTGTAACCAAGGTTGCTCCTGTTTGTTGAATTGCTTAGATTTGCTAAAATAGTGCTTCTTTCGCTGAGAAAACACGTTTCTGCACATGAAGAAGTTAATAGAACTCTAAACATTAGTTTTTAACTCAGTTGTAAAGTATTGTTGTGGGAACACTTTCCCTACTGTCAGAAATGACTTTTTTATACGATTTAACTTGTTTTTTCACTACGGAATTACTATATTACCTGTTCTAAATAAAACTATAACCAAGGTTGCTCCTGTTTTTTTTAAATTGCTTAGATTTGCTAAAATAGTGCTTCTTTCGCTGAGAAAACACGTTTCTGCACATGAAGAAGTTAATAGAACTCTAAACATTAGTTTTGAACTCAGTTGTAAAGTATTGTTGTGGGAACACTTTCCCTACTGTCAGAAATGACTTTTCTTACATTTGAACTTCTTTTGTTCACTACAAAATTACTATATTACCTGTTCTAAATAAAACTGTAACCAAGGTCGCTCCTGTTTGTTGAATTGCTTAGATTTGCTAAAATAGTGCTTCTTTCGCTGAGAAAACGCGTTTCTGCACATTAAGAAGTTAATAGAACTCTAAACATTAGTTTTGAACCCAGTTGTAAAGTATTGTTGTGGGAACACTTTCCCTATTGTCAGAAATGACTTTTTTTACATTTTAACTTGCTTTTTCACTACGGACTTACTATATTACCTGTTATAAATAAAACTGTATTCATGGGTGCTCATTTGCGTAATCATGTTTAGATATGTTAAAATAGTGCTTCTTTCGCTGAGAAAACACGTTTCTGCACTTTAAGAAGTTAATACAACTCTCAACATTAGTTTTGAACTCATTTGTAAAGTATTGTTGTGGGAACACTTTCCCTACTGTCAGAAATGACTTTTCTTACATTTGAACTTCTTTTGTTCACTACAAAATTACTATATTACCTGTTCTAAATAAAACTGTAACCAAGGTCGCTCCTGTTTGTTGAATTGCTTAGATTTGCTAAAATAGTGCTTCTTTCGCTGAGAAAACACGTTTCTGCACATGAAGAAGTTAATAGAACTCTAAACATTAGTTTTGAACTCAGTTGTAAAGTATTGTTGTTGGAACACTTTCCCTACTGTATGAAATGACTTTTTTAAACGTTTTAACTTGTTTTTTCACTACGGAATTACTATATTACCTGTTCTAAATAAAACTGTAACCAAGGTTGCTCCTGTTTGTTGAATTGCTTAGATTTGCTAAAATAGTGCTTCTTTCGCTGAGAAAAGACGTTTCTGCACATGAAGAAGTTAATAGAACTCTAAACATTAGTTTTGAACTCAGTTGTAAAGTATTGTTGTGGGAACACTTTCCCTACTGTCAGAAATGACTTATTTATACGATTTAACTTGTTTTTTCACTACAAAATTACTATATTACCTGTTCTAAATAAAACTGTAACCAAGGTTGCTCCTGTTTGTTGAATTGCTTAGATTTGCTAAAATAGTGCTTCTTTCGCTGAGAAAACACGTTTCTGCACATGAAGAAGTTAATAGAACTCTAAACATTAGTTTTGAACTCAGTTGTAAAGTATTGTTGTGGGAACACTTTCCCTACTGTCAGAAATGACTTTTCTTACATTTGAACTTCTTTTGTTCACTACAAAATTACTATATTACCTGTTCTAAATAAAACTGTAACCAAGGTCGCTCCTGTTTGTTGAATTGCTTAGATTTGCTAAAATAGTGCTTCTTTCGCTGAGAAAACACGTTTCTGCACATGAAGAAGTTAATAGAACTCTAAACATTAGTTTTGAACTCAGTTGTAAAGTATTGTTGTTGGAACACTTTCCCTACTGTATGAAATGACTTTTTTAAACGTTTTAACTTGTTTTTTCACTACGGAATTACTATATTACCTGTTCTAAATAAAACTGTAACCAAGGTTGCTCCTGTTTGTTGAATTGCTTAGATTTGCTAAAATAGTGCTTCTTTCGCTGAGAAAAGACGTTTCTGCACATGAAGAAGTTAATAGAACTCTAAACATTAGTTTTGAACTCAGTTGTAAAGTATTGTTGTGGGAACACTTTCCCTACTGTCAGAAATGACTTTTTTATACGATTTAACTTGTTTTTTCACTACAAAATTACTATATTACCTGTTCTAAATAAAACTGTAACCAAGGTTGCTCCTGTTTGTTGAATTGCTTAGATTTGCTAAAATAGTGCTTCTTTCGCTGAGAAAACACGTTTCTGCACATGAAGAAGTTAATAGAACTCTAAACATTAGTTTTTAACTCAGTTGTAAAGTATTGTTGTGGGAACACTTTCCCTACTGTATGAAATGACTTTTTTATACGATTTAACTTGTTTTTTCACTACGGAATTACTATATTACCTGTTCTAAATAAAACTATAACCAAGGTTGCTCCTGTTTTTTTTTAATTGCTTAGATTTGCTAAAATAGTGCTTCTTTCGCTGAGAAAACACGTTTCTGCACATGAAGAAGTTAATAGAACTCTAAACATTAGTTTTGAACTCAGTTGTAAAGTATTGTTGTGGGAACACTTTCCCTACTGTCAGAAATGACTTTTCTTACATTTGAACTTCTTTTGTTCACTACAAAATTACTATATTACCTGTTCTAAATAAAACTGTAACCAAGGTCGCTCCTGTTTGTTGAATTGCTTAGATTTGCTAAAATAGTGCTTCTTTCGCTGAGAAAACGCGTTTCTGCACATTAAGAAGTTAATAGAACTCTAAACATTAGTTTTGAACCCAGTTGTAAAGTATTGTTGTGGGAACACTTTCCCTATTGTCAGAAATGACTTTTTTTACATTTTAACTTGCTTTTTCACTACGGACTTACTATATTACCTGTTATAAATAAAACTGTATTCATGGGTGCTCATTTGCGTAATCATGTTTAGATATGTTAAAATAGTGCTTCTTTCGCTGAGAAAACACGTTTCTGCACTTTAAGAAGTTAATACAACTCTCAACATTAGTTTTGAACTCATTTGTAAAGTATTGTTGTGGGAACACTTTCCCTACTGTCAGAAATGACTTTTCTTACATTTGAACTTCTTTTGTTCACTACATAATTACTATATTACCTGTTCTAAATAAAACTGTAACCAAGGTCGCTCCTGTTTGTTGAATTGCTTAGATTTGCTAAAATAGTGCTTCTTTCGCTGAGAAAACACGTTTCTGCACATGAAGAAGTTAATAGAACTCTAAACATTAGTTTTGAACTCAGTTGTAAAGTATTGTTGTTGGAACACTTTCCCTACTGTATGAAATGACTTTTTTAAACGTTTTAACTTGTTTTTTCACTACGGAATTACTATATTACCTGTTCTAAATAAAACTGTAACCAAGGTTGCTCCTGTTTGTTGAATTGCTTAGATTTGCTAAAATAGTGCTTCTTTCGCTGAGAAAAGACGTTTCTGCACATGAAGAAGTTAATAGAACTCTAAACATTAGTTTTGAACTCAGTTGTAAAGTATTGTTGTGGGAACACTTTCCCTACTGTCAGAAATGACTTTTTTATACGATTTAACTTGTTTTTTCACTACAAAATTACTATATTACCTGTTCTAAATAAAACTGTAACCAAGGTTGCTCCTGTTTGTTGAATTGCTTAGATTTGCTAAAATAGTGCTTCTTTCGCTGAGAAAACACGTTTCTGCACATGAAGAAGTTAATAGAACTCTAAACATTAGTTTTGAACTCAGTTGTAAAGTATTGTTGTGGGAACACTTTCCCTACTGTCAGAAATGACTTTTTTATACGATTTAACTTGTTTTTTCACTACGGAATTACTATATTACCTGTTCTAAATAAAACTATAACCAAGGTTGCTCCTGTTTTTTTTAAATTGCTTAGATTTGCTAAAATAGTGCTTCTTTCGCTGAGAAAACACGTTTCTGCACATGAAGAAGTTAATAGAACTCTAAACATTAGTTTTGAACTCAGTTGTAAAGTATTGTTGTGGGAACACTTTCCCTACTGTCAGAAATGACTTTTTTATACGTTTTAACTTGTTTTTTCACTACGGAATTACTATATTACCTGTTCTAAATAAAACTGTAACCAAGGTTGCTCCTGTTTGTTGAATTGCTTAGATTTGCTAAAATAGTGCTTCTTTCGCTGAGAAAACACGTTTCTGCACATGAAGAAGTTAATAGAACTCTAAACATTAGTTTTGAACTCAGTTGTAAAGTATTGTTGTGGGAACACTTTCCCTACTGTCAGAAATGACTTTTTTTACATTTTAACTTGCTTTTTCACTACGGACTTACTATATTACCTGTTATAAATAAAACTGTAACCAAGGTTGCTCCTGTTTGTTGAATTGCTTAGATTTGCTAAAATAGTGCTTCTTTCGCTGAGAAAACACGTTTCTGCACATGAAGAAGTTAATAGAACTCTAAACATTAGTTTTGAACTCAGTTGTAAAGTATTGTTGTGGGAACACTTTCCCTACTGTCAGAAATGACTTTTTTTACATTTTAACTTGCTTTTTCACTACGGACTTACTATATTACCTGTTCTAAATAAAACTGTAACCAAGGTCGCTCCTGTTTGTTGAATTGCTTAGATTTGCTAAAATAGTGCTTCTTTCGCTGAGAAAACGCGTTTCTGCACATTAAGAAGTTAATAGAACTCTAAACATTAGTTTTGAACCCAGTTGTAAAGTATTGTTGTGGGAACACTTTCCCTATTGTCAGAAATGACTTTTTTTACATTTTAACTTGCTTTTTCACTACGGACTTACTATATTACCTGTTATAAATAAAACTGTATTCATGGGTGCTCATTTGCGTAATCATGTTTAGATATGTTAAAATAGTGCTTCTTTCGCTGAGAAAACACGTTTCTGCACTTTAAGAAGTTAATACAACTCTCAACATTAGTTTTGAACTCATTTGTAAAGTATTGTTGTGGGAACACTTTCCCTAAAGTCAGAAATGACTTTTTTTTTACATTTTAACTTGTTTTTTATCTACGGAATTACTATATTACCTGTTCTAAATAAAACTGTAACCAAGGTTGCTCCTGTTTGTTGAATTGCTTAGATTTGCTAAAATAGTGCTTCTTTCGCTGAGAAAACGCGTTTCTGCACATGAAGAAGTTAATAGAACTCTAAACATTAGTTTTGAACTCAGTTGTAAAGTATTGTTGTTGGAACACTTTCCCTACTGTATGAAATGACTTTTTTAAACGTTTTAACTTGTTTTTTCACTACGGAATTACTATATTACCTGTTCTAAATAAAACTGTAACCAAGGTTGCTCCTGTTTGTTGAATTGCTTAGATTTGCTAAAATAGTGCTTCTTTCGCTGAGAAAAGACGTTTCTGCACATGAAGAAGTTAATAGAACTCTAAACATTAGTTTTGAACTCAGTTGTAAAGTATTGTTGTGGGAACACTTTCCCTACTGTCAGAAATGACTTTTTTATACGATTTAACTTGTTTTTTCACTACAAAATTACTATATTACCTGTTCTAAATAAAACTGTAACCAAGGTTGCTCCTGTTTGTTGAATTGCTTAGATTTGCTAAAATAGTGCTTCTTTCGCTGAGAAAACACGTTTCTGCACATGAAGAAGTTAATAGAACTCTAAACATTAGTTTTTAACTCAGTTGTAAAGTATTGTTGTGGGAACACTTTCCCTACTGTCAGAAATGACTTTTTTATACGATTTAACTTGTTTTTTCACTACGGAATTACTATATTACCTGTTCTAAATAAAACTATAACCAAGGTTGCTCCTGTTTTTTTTAAATTGCTTAGATTTGCTAAAATAGTGCTTCTTTCGCTGAGAAAACACGTTTCTGCACATGAAGAAGTTAATAGAACTCTAAACATTAGTTTTGAACTCAGTTGTAAAGTATTGTTGTGGGAACACTTTCCCTACTGTCAGAAATGACTTTTCTTACATTTGAACTTCTTTTGTTCACTACAAAATTACTATATTACCTGTTCTAAATAAAACTGTAACCAAGGTCGCTCCTGTTTGTTGAATTGCTTAGATTTGCTAAAATAGTGCTTCTTTCGCTGAGAAAACGCGTTTCTGCACATTAAGAAGTTAATAGAACTCTAAACATTAGTTTTGAACCCAGTTGTAAAGTATTGTTGTGGGAACACTTTCCCTATTGTCAGAAATGACTTTTTTTACATTTTAACTTGCTTTTTCACTACGGACTTACTATATTACCTGTTATAAATAAAACTGTATTCATGGGTGCTCATTTGCGTAATCATGTTTAGATATGTTAAAATAGTGCTTCTTTCGCTGAGAAAACACGTTTCTGCACTTTAAGAAGTTAATACAACTCTCAACATTAGTTTTGAACTCATTTGTAAAGTATTGTTGTGGGAACACTTTCCCTAAAGTCAGAAATGACTTTTTTTTTACATTTTAACTTGTTTTTTATCTACGGAATTACTATATTACCTGTTCTAAATAAAACTGTAACCAAGGTTGCTCCTGTTTGTTGAATTGCTTAGATTTGCTAAAATAGTGCTTCTTTCGCTGAGAAAACACGTTTCTGCACATGAAGAAGTTAATAGAACTCTAAACATTAGTTTTGAACTCAGTTGTAAAGTATTGTTGTTGGAACACTTTCCCTACTGTATGAAATGACTTTTTTAAACGTTTTAACTTGTTTTTTCACTACGGAATTACTATATTACCTGTTCTAAATAAAACTGTAACCAAGGTTGCTCCTGTTTGTTGAATTGCTTAGATTTGCTAAAATAGTGCTTCTTTCGCTGAGAAAACGCGTTTCTGCACTTTAAGAAGTGAATACAACTCTCATCATTAATTTTGATCTCAGTTATAAAGTATTGTTGTGGGAAGACTTTTCATACTCTCAGAAATGACTTTTTTTACATTGAAACTTGTTTTGTTCACTACGGACTTACTATATTACTTGTTCTAAATGAATCTGTATTCATGGGTGCTCATTTGGGTAATAATGTTTAGATATGTTAAAATAGTGCTTCTTTCGCTGAGAAAACGCGTTTCTGCACATGAAGAAGTTAATAGAACTCTAAACATTAGTTTTGAACTCAGTTGTAAAGTATTGTTGTTGGAACACTTTCCCTACTGTATAAAATGACTTTTTTAAACGTTTTAACTTGTTTTTTCACTACGGAATTACTATATTACCTGTTCTAAATAAAACTGTAACCAAGGTTGCTCCTGTTTGTTGAATTGCTTAGATTTGCTAAAATAGTGCTTCTTTCGCTGAGAAAACACGTTTCTGCACATGAAGAAGTTAATAGAACTCTAAACATTAGTTTTGAACTCAGTTGTAAAGTATTGTTGTGGGAACACTTTCCCTACTGTCAGAAATGACTTTTCTTACATTTGAACTTCTTTTGTTCACTACAAAATTACTATATTACCTGTTCTAAATAAAACTGTAACCAAGGTCGCTCCTGTTTGTTGAATTGCTTAGATTTGCTAAAATAGTGCTTCTTTCGCTGAGAAAACACGTTTCTGCACTTTAAGAAGTTAATACAACTCTCAACATTAGTTTTGAACTCATTTGTAAAGTATTGTTGTGGGAACACTTTCCCTAAAGTCAGAAATGACTTTTTTTTTACATTTTAACTTGTTTTTTATCTACGGAATTACTATATTACCTGTTCTAAATAAAACTGTAACCAAGGTTGCTCCTGTTTGTTGAATTGCTTAGATTTGCTAAAATAGTGCTTCTTTCGCTGAGAAAACACGTTTCTGCACATGAAGAAGTTAATAGAACTCTAAACATTAGTTTTGAACTCAGTTGTAAAGTATTGTTGTTGGAACACTTTCCCTACTGTATGAAATGACTTTTTTAAACGTTTTAACTTGTTTTTTCACTACGGAATTACTATATTACCTGTTCTAAATAAAACTGTAACCAAGGTTGCTCCTGTTTGTTGAATTGCTTAGATTTGCTAAAATAGTGCTTCTTTCGCTGAGAAAACGCGTTTCTGCACTTTAAGAAGTGAATACAACTCTCATCATTAATTTTGATCTCAGTTATAAAGTATTGTTGTGGGAAGACTTTTCATACTCTCAGAAATGACTTTTTTTACATTGAAACTTGTTTTGTTCACTACGGACTTACTATATTACTTGTTCTAAATGAATCTGTATTCATGGGTGCTCATTTGGGTAATAATGTTTAGATATGTTAAAATAGTGCTTCTTTCGCTGAGAAAACGCGTTTCTGCACATGAAGAAGTTAATAGAACTCTAAACATTAGTTTTGAACTCAGTTGTAAAGTATTGTTGTTGGAACACTTTCCCTACTGTATAAAATGACTTTTTTAAACGTTTTAACTTGTTTTTTCACTACGGAATTACTATATTACCTGTTCTAAATAAAACTGTAACCAAGGTTGCTCCTGTTTGTTGAATTGCTTAGATTTGCTAAAATAGTGCTTCTTTCGCTGAGAAAACACGTTTCTGCACATGAAGAAGTTAATAGAACTCTAAACATTAGTTTTGAACTCAGTTGTAAAGTATTGTTGTGGGAACACTTTCCCTACTGTCAGAAATGACTTTTCTTACATTTGAACTTCTTTTGTTCACTACAAAATTACTATATTACCTGTTCTAAATAAAACTGTAACCAAGGTCGCTCCTGTTTGTTGAATTGCTTAGATTTGCTAAAATAGTGCTTCTTTCGCTGAGAAAACACGTTTCTGCACATGAAGAAGTTAATAGAACTCTAAACATTAGTTTTGAACTCAGTTGTAAAGTATTGTTGTTGGAACACTTTCCCTACTGTATGAAATGACTTTTTTAAACGTTTTAACTTGTTTTTTCACTACGGAATTACTATATTACCTGTTCTAAATAAAACTGTAACCAAGGTTGCTCCTGTTTGTTGAATTGCTTAGATTTGCTAAAATAGTGCTTCTTTAACTGAGAAAAGACGTTTCTGCACATGAAGAAGTTAATAGAACTCTAAACATTAGTTTTGAACTCAGTTGTAAAGTATTGTTGTGGGAACACTTTCCCTACTGTCAGAAATGACTTTTTTTACATTTTAACTTGCTTTTTCACTACGGACTTACTATATTACCTGTTATAAATAAAACTGTATTCATGGGTGCTCATTTGCGTAATCATGTTTAGATATGTTAAAATAGTGCTTCTTTCGCTGAGAAAACACGTTTCTGCACATGAAGAAGTTAATAGAACTCTAAACATTAGTTTTTAACTCAGTTGTAAAGTATTGTTGTGGGAACACTTTCCCTACTGTCAGAAATGACTTTTTTATACGATTTAACTTGTTTTTTCACTACGGAATTACTATATTACCTGTTCTAAATAAAACTATAACCAAGGTTGCTCCTGTTTTTTTTTAATTGCTTAGATTTGCTAAAATAGTGCTTCTTTCGCTGAGAAAACACGTTTCTGCACATGAAGAAGTTAATAGAACTCTAAACATTAGTTTTGAACTCAGTTGTAAAGTATTGTTGTGGGAACACTTTCCCTACTGTCAGAAATGACTTTTCTTACATTTGAACTTCTTTTGTTCACTACAAAATTACTATATTACCTGTTCTAAATAAAACTGTAACCAAGGTCGCTCCTGTTTGTTGAATTGCTTAGATTTGCTAAAATAGTGCTTCTTTCGCTGAGAAAACGCGTTTCTGCACATTAAGAAGTTAATAGAACTCTAAACATTAGTTTTGAACCCAGTTGTAAAGTATTGTTGTGGGAACACTTTCCCTATTGTCAGAAATGACTTTTTTTACATTTTAACTTGCTTTTTCACTACGGACTTACTATATTACCTGTTATAAATAAAACTGTATTCATGGGTGCTCATTTGCGTAATCATGTTTAGATATGTTAAAATAGTGCTTCTTTCGCTGAGAAAACACGTTTCTGCACTTTAAGAAGTTAATACAACTCTCAACATTAGTTTTGAACTCATTTGTAAAGTATTGTTGTGGGAACACTTTCCCTAAAGTCAGAAATGACTTTTTTTTTACATTTTAACTTGTTTTTTATCTACGGAATTACTATATTACCTGTTCTAAATAAAACTGTAACCAAGGTTGCTCCTGTTTGTTGAATTGCTTAGATTTGCTAAAATAGTGCTTCTTTCGCTGAGAAAACACGTTTCTGCACATGAAGAAGTTAATAGAACTCTAAACATTAGTTTTGAACTCAGTTGTAAAGTATTGTTGTTGGAACACTTTCCCTACTGTATGAAATGACTTTTTTAAACGTTTTAACTTGTTTTTTCACTACGGAATTACTATATTACCTGTTCTAAATAAAACTGTAACCAAGGTTGCTCCTGTTTGTTGAATTGCTTAGATTTGCTAAAATAGTGCTTCTTTCGCTGAGAAAACGCGTTTCTGCACTTTAAGAAGTGAATACAACTCTCATCATTAATTTTGATCTCAGTTATAAAGTATTGTTGTGGGAAGACTTTTCATACTCTCAGAAATGACTTTTTTTACATTGAAACTTGTTTTGTTCACTACGGACTTACTATATTACTTGTTCTAAATGAATCTGTATTCATGGGTGCTCATTTGGGTAATAATGTTTAGATATGTTAAAATAGTGCTTCTTTCGCTGAGAAAACGCGTTTCTGCACATGAAGAAGTTAATAGAACTCTAAACATTAGTTTTGAACTCAGTTGTAAAGTATTGTTGTTGGAACACTTTCCCTACTGTATAAAATGACTTTTTTAAACGTTTTAACTTGTTTTTTCACTACGGAATTACTATATTACCTGTTCTAAATAAAACTGTAACCAAGGTTGCTCCTGTTTGTTGAATTGCTTAGATTTGCTAAAATAGTGCTTCTTTCGCTGAGAAAACACGTTTCTGCACATGAAGAAGTTAATAGAACTCTAAACATTAGTTTTGAACTCAGTTGTAAAGTATTGTTGTGGGAACACTTTCCCTACTGTCAGAAATGACTTTTCTTACATTTGAACTTCTTTTGTTCACTACAAAATTACTATATTACCTGTTCTAAATAAAACTGTAACCAAGGTCGCTCCTGTTTGTTGAATTGCTTAGATTTGCTAAAATAGTGCTTCTTTCGCTGAGAAAACACGTTTCTGCACATGAAGAAGTTAATAGAACTCTAAACATTAGTTTTGAACTCAGTTGTAAAGTATTGTTGTTGGAACACTTTCCCTACTGTATGAAATGACTTTTTTAAACGTTTTAACTTGTTTTTTCACTACGGAATTACTATATTACCTGTTCTAAATAAAACTGTAACCAAGGTTGCTCCTGTTTGTTGAATTGCTTAGATTTGCTAAAATAGTGCTTCTTTCGCTGAGAAAAGACGTTTCTGCACATGAAGAAGTTAATAGAACTCTAAACATTAGTTTTGAACTCAGTTGTAAAGTATTGTTGTGGGAACACTTTCCCTATTGTCAGAAATGACTTTTTTATACGATTTAACTTGTTTTTTCACTACAAAATTACTATATTACCTGTTCTAAATAAAACTGTAACCAAGGTTGCTCCTGTTTGTTGAATTGCTTAGATTTGCTAAAATAGTGCTTCTTTCGCTGAGAAAACGCGTTTCTGCACATTAAGAAGTTAATAGAACTCTAAACATTAGTTTTGAACCCAGTTGTAAAGTATTGTTGTGGGAACACTTTCCCTATTGTCAGAAATGACTTTTTTTACATTTTAACTTGCTTTTTCACTACGGACTTACTATATTACCTGTTATAAATAAAACTGTATTCATGGGTGCTCATTTGCGTAATCATGTTTAGATATGTTAAAATAGTGCTTCTTTCGCTGAGAAAACACGTTTCTGCACTTTAAGAAGTTAATACAACTCTCAACATTAGTTTTGAACTCATTTGTAAAGTATTGTTGTGGGAACACTTTCCCTAAAGTCAGAAATGACTTTTTTTTTACATTTTAACTTGTTTTTTATCTACGGAATTACTATATTACCTGTTCTAAATAAAACTGTAACCAAGGTTGCTCCTGTTTGTTGAATTGCTTAGATTTGCTAAAATAGTGCTTCTTTCGCTGAGAAAACACGTTTCTGCACATGAAGAAGTTAATAGAACTCTAAACATTAGTTTTGAACTCAGTTGTAAAGTATTGTTGTTGGAACACTTTCCCTACTGTATGAAATGACTTTTTTAAACGTTTTAACTTGTTTTTTCACTACGGAATTACTATATTACCTGTTCTAAATAAAACTGTAACCAAGGTTGCTCCTGTTTGTTGAATTGCTTAGATTTGCTAAAATAGTGCTTCTTTCGCTGAGAAAACGCGTTTCTGCACTTTAAGAAGTGAATACAACTCTCATCATTAATTTTGATCTCAGTTATAAAGTATTGTTGTGGGAAGACTTTTCATACTCATACTCACCTGTTCTAAATAAAACTGTAACCAAGGTTGCTCCTGTTTGTTGAATTGCTTAGATTTGCTAAAATAGTGCTTCTTTCGCTGAGAAAACGCGTTTCTGCACATTAAGAAGTTAATAGAACTCTAAACATTAGTTTTGAACCCAGTTGTAAAGTATTGTTGTGGGAACACTTTCCCTATTGTCAGAAATGACTTTTTTTACATTTTAACTTGCTTTTTCACTACGGACTTACTATATTACCTGTTATAAATAAAACTGTATTCATGGGTGCTCATTTGCGTAATCATGTTTAGATATGTTAAAATAGTGCTTCTTTCGCTGAGAAAACACGTTTCTGCACTTTAAGAAGTTAATACAACTCTCAACATTAGTTTTGAACTCATTTGTAAAGTATTGTTGTGGGAACACTTTCCCTAAAGTCAGAAATGACTTTTTTTTTACATTTTAACTTGTTTTTTATCTACGGAATTACTATATTACCTGTTCTAAATAAAACTGTAACCAAGGTTGCTCCTGTTTGTTGAATTGCTTAGATTTGCTAAAATAGTGCTTCTTTCGCTGAGAAAACACGTTTCTGCACATGAAGAAGTTAATAGAACTCTAAACATTAGTTTTGAACTCAGTTGTAAAGTATTGTTGTTGGAACACTTTCCCTACTGTATGAAATGACTTTTTTAAACGTTTTAACTTGTTTTTTCACTACGGAATTACTATATTACCTGTTCTAAATAAAACTGTAACCAAGGTTGCTCCTGTTTGTTGAATTGCTTAGATTTGCTAAAATAGTGCTTCTTTCGCTGAGAAAACACGTTTCTGCACATGAAGAAGTTAATAGAACTCTAAACATTAGTTTTAAACTCAGTTGTAAAGTATTGTTGTGGGAACACTTTCCCTACTGTCAGAAATGACTTTTTTATACGATTTAACTTGTTTTTTCACTACGGAATTACTATATTACCTGTTCTAAATAAAACTGTAACCAAGGTTGCTCCTGTTTGTTGAATTGCTTAGATTTGCTAAAATAGTGCTTCTTTCGCTGAGAAAACACGTTTCTGCACATGAAGAAGTTAATAGAACTCTAAACATTAGTTTTTAACTCAGTTGTAAAGTATTGTTGTGGGAACACTTTCCCTACTGTCAGAAATGACTTTTTTATACGATTTAACTTGTTTTTTCACTACGGAATTACTATATTACCTGTTCTAAATAAAACTATAACCAAGGTTGCTCCTGTTTTTTTAAATTGCTTAGATTTGCTAAAATAGTGCTTCTTTCGCTGAGAAAACACGTTTCTGCACATGAAGAAGTTAATAGAACTCTAAACATTAGTTTTGAACTCAGTTGTAAAGTATTGTTGTGGGAACACTTTCCCTACTGTCAGAAATGACTTTTCTTACATTTGAACTTCTTTTGTTCACTACAAAATTACTATATTACCTGTTCTAAATAAAACTGTAACCAAGGTCGCTCCTGTTTGTTGAATTGCTTAGATTTGCTAAAATAGTGCTTCTTTCGCTGAGAAAACACGTTTCTGCACATGAAGAAGTTAATAGAACTCTAAACATTAGTTTTGAACTCAGTTGTAAAGTATTGTTGTTGGAACACTTTCCCTACTGTATGAAATGACTTTTTTAAACGTTTTAACTTGTTTTTTCACTACGGAATTACTATATTACCTGTTCTAAATAAAACTGTAACCAAGGTTGCTCCTGTTTGTTGAATTGCTTAGATTTGCTAAAATAGTGCTTCTTTCGCTGAGAAAAGACGTTTCTGCACATGAAGAAGTTAATAGAACTCTAAACATTAGTTTTGAACTCAGTTGTAAAGTATTGTTGTGGGAACACTTTCCCTACTGTCAGAAATGACTTTTTTATACGATTTAACTTGTTTTTTCACTACAAAATTACTATATTACCTGTTCTAAATAAAACTGTAACCAAGGTTGCTCCTGTTTGTTGAATTGCTTAGATTTGCTAAAATAGTGCTTCTTTCGCTGAGAAAACACGTTTCTGCACATGAAGAAGTTAATAGAACTCTAAACATTAGTTTTGAACTCAGTTGTAAAGTATTGTTGTGGGAACACTTTCCCTACTGTCAGAAATGACTTTTTTATACGATTTAACTTGTTTTTTCACTACGGAATTACTATATTACCTGTTCTAAATAAAACTATAACCAAGGTTGCTCCTGTTTTTTTTAAATTGCTTAGATTTGCTAAAATAGTGCTTCTTTCGCTGAGAAAACACGTTTCTGCACATGAAGAAGTTAATAGAACTCTAAACATTAGTTTTGAACTCAGTTGTAAAGTATTGTTGTGGGAACACTTTCCCTACTGTCAGAAATGACTTTTTTATACGTTTTAACTTGTTTTTTCACTACGGAATTACTATATTACCTGTTCTAAATAAAACTGTAACCAAGGTTGCTCCTGTTTGTTGAATTGCTTAGATTTGCTAAAATAGTGCTTCTTTCGCTGAGAAAACACGTTTCTGCACATGAAGAAGTTAATAGAACTCTAAACATTAGTTTTGAACTCAGTTGTAAAGTATTGTTGTGGGAACACTTTCCCTACTGTCAGAAATGACTTTTTTATACGATTTAACTTGTTTTTTCACTACGGAATTACTATATTACCTGTTCTAAATAAAACTATAACCAAGGTTGCTCCTGTTTTTTTTAAATTGCTTAGATTTGCTAAAATAGTGCTTCTTTCGCTGAGAAAACACGTTTCTGCACATGAAGAAGTTAATAGAACTCTAAACATTAGTTTTGAACTCAGTTGTAAAGTATTGTTGTGGGAAGACTTTTCATACTCTCAGAAATGACTTTTTTTACATTGAAACTTGTTTTGTTCACTACGGACTTACTATATTACTTGTTCTAAATGAATCTGTATTCATGGGTGCTCATTTGGGTAATAATGTTTAGATATGTTAAAATAGTGCTTCTTTCGCTGAGAAAACGCGTTTCTGCACATGAAGAAGTTAATAGAACTCTAAACATTAGTTTTGAACTCAGTTGTAAAGTATTGTTGTTGGAACACTTTCCCTACTGTATAAAATGACTTTTTTAAACGTTTTAACTTGTTTTTTCACTACGGAATTACTATATTACCTGTTCTAAATAAAACTGTAACCAAGGTTGCTCCTGTTTGTTGAATTGCTTAGATTTGCTAAAATAGTGCTTCTTTCGCTGAGAAAACACGTTTCTGCACATGAAGAAGTTAATAGAACTCTAAACATTAGTTTTGAACTCAGTTGTAAAGTATTGTTGTGGGAACACTTTCCCTACTGTCAGAAATGACTTTTCTTACATTTGAACTTCTTTTGTTCACTACAAAATTACTATATTACCTGTTCTAAATAAAACTGTAACCAAGGTCGCTCCTGTTTGTTGAATTGCTTAGATTTGCTAAAATAGTGCTTCTTTCGCTGAGAAAACACGTTTCTGCACATGAAGAAGTTAATAGAACTCTAAACATTAGTTTTGAACTCAGTTGTAAAGTATTGTTGTTGGAACACTTTCCCTACTGTATGAAATGACTTTTTTAAACGTTTTAACTTGTTTTTTCACTACGGAATTACTATATTACCTGTTCTAAATAAAACTGTAACCAAGGTTGCTCCTGTTTGTTGAATTGCTTAGATTTGCTAAAATAGTGCTTCTTTCGCTGAGAAAAGACGTTTCTGCACATGAAGAAGTTAATAGAACTCTAAACATTAGTTTTGAACTCAGTTGTAAAGTATTGTTGTGGGAACACTTTCCCTACTGTCAGAAATGACTTTTTTATACGATTTAACTTGTTTTTTCACTACAAAATTACTATATTACCTGTTCTAAATAAAACTGTAACCAAGGTCGCTCCTGTTTGTTGAATTGCTTAGATTTGCTAAAATAGTGCTTCTTTCGCTGAGAAAACGCGTTTCTGCACATGAAGAAGTTAATAGAACTCTAAACATTAGTTTTGAACTCAGTTGTAAAGTATTGTTGTGGGAACACTTTCCCTACTGTCAGAAATGACTTTTCTTACATATTAACTTGTTTTCTCACTACGGACTTACTATATTACTTGTTCTAAATAAAACTGTATTCATGGGTGCTCATTTGGGTAATAGTTTTTAGATATGTTAAAATAGTGCTTCTTTCGCTGAGAAAACGCGTTTCTGCACATTAAGAAGTTAATAGAACTCTAAACATTAGTTTTGAACTCAGTTATAAAGTATTGTTATGGGAACACTTTCCCTACTGTCAGAAATGACTTTTTTTTACATTTTAACTTGTTTTTTCACTACGGACTTACTATATTACTTGTTCTAAATAAAACTGTATTCATGGGTGCTCATTTGCGTAATCATGTTTAGATATGTTAAAATAGTGCTTCTTTCGCTGAGAAAACACGTTTCTGCACATGAAGAAGTTAATAGAACTCTAAACATTAGTTTTGAACTCAGTTGTAAAGTATTGTTGTGGGAACACTTTCCGTACTGTCAGAAATGACTTTTTTTACATTTTAACTTGATTTTTCACTACGGAATTACTATATTACCTGTTCTAAATAAAACTGTAACCAAGGTTGCTCCTGTTTGTTGAATTGCTTAGATTTGCTAAAATAGTGCTTCTTTCGCTGAGAAAACACGTTTCTGCACATGAAGAAGTTAATAGAACTCTAAACATTAGTTTTGAACTCAGTTGTAAAGTATTGTTGTGGGAACACTTTCCCTACTGTCAGAAATGACTTTTTTATACGTTTTAACTTGTTTTTTCACTACGGAATTACTATATTACCTGTTCTAAATAAAACTGTAACCAAGGTTGCTCCTGTTTGTTGAATTGCTTAGATTTGCTAAAATAGTGCTTCTTTCGCTGAAAAAACACGTTTCTGCACATGAAGAAGTTAATAGAACTCTAAACATTAGTTTTGAACTCAGTTGTAAAGTATTGTTGTGGGAACACTTTCCCTACTGTCAGAAATGACTTTTCTTACATTTGAACTTCTTTTGTTCACTAAAAAATTACTATATTACCTGTTCTAAATAAAACTGTAACCAAGGTCGCTCCTGTTTGTTGAATTGCTTAGATTTGCTAAAATAGTGTTTCTTTCGCTGAGAAAACGCGTTTCTGCACATGAAGAAGTTAATAGAACTCTAAACATTAGTTTTGAACTCAGTTGTAAAGTATTTTTGTGGGAACACTTTCCCTACTGTCAGAAATGACTTTTCTTACATATTAACTTGTTTTTTCACTACGGACTTACTATATTACTTGTTCTAAATAAAACTGTATTCATGGGTGCTCATTTGGGTAATAGTGTTTAGATATGTTAAAATAGTGCTTCTTTCGCTGAGAAAACGCGTTTCTGCACATTAAGAAGTTAATAGAACTCTAAACATTAGTTTTGAACTCAGTTATAAAGTATTGTTATGGGAACACTTTCCCTACTGTCAGAAATGACTTTTTTTTACATTTTAACTTGTTTTTTCACTAAGTACTTACTATATTACTTGTTCTAAATAAAACTGTATTCATGGGTGCTCATTTGCGTAATCATGTTTAGATATGTTAAAATAGTGCTTCTTTCGCTGAGAAAACACGTTTCTGCACATGAAGAAGTTAATAGAACTCTAAACATTAGTTTTGAACTCAGTTGTAAAGTATTGTTGTGGGAACACTTTCCGTACTGTCAGAAATGACTTTTTTTACATTTTAACTTGATTTTTCACTACGGAATTACTATATTACCTGTTCTAAATAAAACTGTAACCAAGGTTGCTCCTGTTTGTTGAATTGCTTAGATTTGCTAAAATAGTGCTTCTTTCGCTGAGAAAACACGTTTCTGCACATGAAGAAGTTAATAGAACTCTAAACATTAGTTTTGAACTCAGTTGTAAAGTATTGTTGTGGGAACACTTTCCCTACTGTCAGAAATGACTTTTTTATACGTTTTAACTTGTTTTTTCACTACGGAATTACTATATTACCTGTTCTAAATAAAACTGTAACCAAGTTTGCTCCTGTTTGTTGAATTGCTTAGATTTGCTAAAATAGTGCTTCTTTCGCTGAAAAAACACGTTTCTGCACATGAAGAAGTTAATAGAACTCTAAACATTAGTTTTGAACTCAGTTGTAAAGTATTGTTGTGGGAACACTTTCCCTACTGTCAGAAATGACTTTTCTTACATTTGAACTTCTTTTGTTCACTACAAAATTACTATATTACCTGTTCTAAATAAAACTCTAACCAAGGTCGCTCCTGTTTGTTGAATTGCTTAGATTTGCTAAAATAGTGCTTCTTCAGCTGAGAAAACGCGTTTCTGCACATTAAGAAGTTAATAGAACTCTAAACATTAGTTTTGAACCCAGTTGTAAAGTATTGTTGTGGGAACACTTTCCCTACTGTCAGAAATGACTTTTTTACATTTTAACTTGATTTTTCAATACGGAATTACTATATTACCTGTTCTAAATAAAACTGTAACCAAGGTTGCTCCTGTTTGTTGAATTGCTTAGATTTGCTAAAATAGTGCTTCTTTCGCTGAGAAAACACGTTTCTGCACATGAAGAAGTTAATAGAACTCTAAACATTAGTTTTGAACTCAGTTGTAAAGTATTGTTGTGGGAACACTTTCCCTACTGTCAGAAATGACTTTTTTTTACATTTTAACTTGTTTTTTCACTACGGACTTACTATATTACTTGTTCTAAATAAAACTGTATTCATGGGTGCTCATTTGCGTAATCATGTTTAGATATGTTAAAATAGTGCTTCTTTCGCTGAGAAAACGCGTTTCTGCACATGAAGAAGTTAATAGAACTCTAAACATTAGTTTTGAACCCAGTTGTAAAGTATTGTTGTGGGAACACTTTCCCTACTGTCAGAAATGACTTTTTTTACATTTTAACTTGATTTTTCACTACGGAATTACTATATTACCTGTTCTAAATAAAACTGTAACCAAGGTTGCTCCTGTTTGTTGAATTGCTTAGATTTGCTAAAATAGTGCTTCTTTCGCTGAGAAAACGCGTTTCTGCACATGAAGAAGTTAATAGAACTCTAAACATTAGTTTTGAACCCAGTTGTAAAGTATTGTTGTGGGAACACTTTCCCTACTGTCAGAAATGACTTTTTTTACATTTTAACTTGATTTTTCACTACGGAATTACTATATTACTTGTTCTAAATAAAACTGTAACCAAGGTTGCTCCTGTTCTTTGAATTGCTTTGATTTGTTAAAATAGTGCTTCTTTCGCTGAGAAAACACGTTTCTGCACATGAAGAAGTTAATAGAACTCTAAACATTAGTTTTGAACTCAGTTGTAAAGTATTGTTGTGGGAACACTTTCCCTACTGTCAGAAATGACTTTTCTTACATTTGAACTTCTTTTGTTCACTACAAAATTACTATATTACCTGTTCTAAATAAAACTCTAACCAAGGTCGCTCCTGTTTGTTGAATTGCTTAGATTTGCTAAAATAGTGCTTCTTTCGCTGAGAAAACGCGTTTCTGCACATTAAGAAGTTAATAGAACTCTAAACATTAGTTTTGAACCCAGTTATAAAGTATTGTTGTGGGAACACTTTCCCTACTGTCAGAAATGACTTTTTTTACATTTTAACTTGCTTTTTCACTACGGACTTACTATATTACCTGCTCTGACTAAAACTGTATTCATGGGTGCTCATTTGGGTAATAATGTTTAGATATGTTAAAATAGTGCTTCTTTCGCTGAGAAAACGCGTTTCTGCACTTGAAGAAGTTAATACAACTCTCAACATTAGTTTTGAACTCAGTTATAAAGTGTTGTTGTGATAACACTTTCCCTACTGTCAGAAATGACTTTTTTACATTTTAACTTGTTTTGTTCACTACGGACTTACTATATTACCTGTTCTGTTTAAAACTGTATTCATGGGTGCTCATTTGGGTAATAATGTTTAGATATGTTAAAATAGTGCTTCTTTCGCTGAGAAAACGCGTTTCTGCACATTAAGAAGTTAATAGAACTCTAAACATTAGTTTTGAACTCAGTTATAAAGTGTTGTTGTGGGAACACTTTCCCTACTGTCAGAAATGACTTTTTTTACATTTTAACTTGTTTTTTCACTACGGAATTACTATATTACCTGTTCTAAATAAAACTGTAACCAAGGTCGCTCCTGTTTGTTGAATTGCTTAGATTTGTTAAAATAGTGCTTCTTTCGCTGAGAAAACGCGTTTCTGCACATTAAAAAGTTAATAGAACTCTAAACATTAGTTTTGAACCCAGTTGTAAAGTATTGTTGTGGGAACACTTTCCCTACTGTCAGAAATGACTTTTTTTACATTTTAACTTGATTTTTCACTACGGAATTACTATATTACCTGTTCTAAATAAAACTGTAACCAAGGTTGCTCCTGTTTGTTGAATTGCTTAGATTTGCTAAAATAGTGCTTCTTTCGCTGAGAAAACACGTTTCTGCACATGAAGAAGTTAATACAACTCTAAACATTAGTTTTGAACTCAGTTATAAAGTATTGTTATGGGAACACTTTCCCTACTGTCAGAAATGACTTATTTTTACATTTTAACTTGTTTTGTCACTACGGAATTACTATATTACCTGTTCTAAATAAAACTGTATTCATGGGTGCTCATTTGCGTAATCATGTTTAGATATGTTAAAATAGTGCTTCTTTCGCTGAGAAAACACGTTTCTGCACATGAAGAAGTTAATAGAACTCTAAACATTAGTTTTGAACTCAGTTGTAAAGTATTGTTGTGGGAACACTTTCCGTACTGTCAGAAATGACTTTTTTTACATTTTAACTTGATTTTTCACTACGGAATTACTATATTACCTGTTCTAAATAAAACTGTAACCAAGGTTGCTCCTGTTTGTTGAATTGCTTAGATTTGCTAAAATAGTGCTTCTTTCGCTGAGAAAACACGTTTCTGCACATGAAGAAGTTAATAGAACTCTAAACATTAGTTTTGAACTCAGTTGTAAAGTATTGTTGTGGGAACACTTTCCCTACTGTCAGAAATGACTTTTTTATACGTTTTAACTTGTTTTTTTCACTACGGAATTACTATATTACCTGTTCTAAATAAAACTGTAACCAAGGTTGCTCCTGTTTGTTGAATTGCTTAGATTTGCTAAAATAGTGCTTCTTTCGCTGAGAAAACACGTTTCTGCACATGAAGAAGTTAATAGAACTCTAAACATTAGTTTTGAACTCAGTTGTAAAGTATTGTTGTGGGAACACTTTCCCTACTGTCAGAAATGACTTTTTTTTACATTTTAACTTGTTTTTTCACTACGGACTTACTATATTACTTGTTCTAAATAAAACTGTATTCATGGGTGCTCATTTGCGTAATCATGTTTAGATATGTTAAAATAGTGCTTCTTTCGCTGAGAAAACGCGTTTTAACGCACATTAAGAAGTTAATAGAACTCTAAACATTAGTTTTGAACTCAGTTATAAAGTGTTGTTGTGGGAACACTTTCCCTACTGTCAGAAATGACTTTTTTATACGATTTAACTTGTTTTTTCACTACGGAATTACAATATTACCTGTTCTAAATAAAACTGTAACCAAGGTTGCTCCTGTTTGTTGAATTGCTTAGATTTGCTAAAATAGTGCTTCTTTCGCTGAGAAAACACGTTTCTGCACATGAAGACGTTAATAGAACTCTAAACATTAGTTTTGAACTCAGTTATAAAGGGTTGTCGTGATAACACTTTCCCTACTGTCAGAAATGACTTTTCTTACATTTGAACTTCTTTTGTTCACTACAAAATTACTATATTACCTGTTCTAAATAAAACTGTAACCAAGGTCGCTCCTGTTTGTTGAATTGCTTAGATTAGCTAAAGTAGTGCTTCTTTCGCTGAGAAAACACGTTTCTGCACATGAAGAAGTTAATAGAACTCTAAACATTAGTTTTGAACTCAGTTGTAAAGTATTGTTGTGGGAACACTTTCCCTACTGTCAGAAATGACTTTTTTATACGTTTTAACTTGTTTTTTCACTACGGAATTACTATATTACCTGTTCTAAATAAAACTGTAACCAAGGTTGCTCCTGTTTGTTGAATTGCTTAGATTTGCTAAAATAGTGCTTCTTTCGCTGAAAAAACACGTTTCTGCACATGAAGAAGTTAATAGAACTCTAAACATTAGTTTTGAACTCAGTTGTAAAGTATTGTTGTGGGAACACTTTCCCTACTGTCAGAAATGACTTTTCTTACATTTGAACTTCTTTTGTTCACTACAAAATTACTATATTACCTGTTCTAAATAAAACTGTAACCAAGGTCGCTCCTGTTTGTTGAATTGCTTAGATTTGCTAAAATAGTGCTTTTTTCGCTGAGAAAACGCGTTTCTGCACATGAAGAAGTTAATAGAACTCTAAACATTAGTTTTGAACCCAGTTGTAAAGTATTGTTGTGGGAACACTTTCCCTACTGTCAGAAATGACTTTTTTTTACATTTTAACTTGTTTTGTCACTACGGAATTACTATATTACCTGTTCTAAATAAAACTGTATTCATGGGTGCTCATTTGCGTAATCATGTTTAGATATGTTAAAATAGTGCTTCTTTCGCTGAGAAAACACGTTTCTGCACATGAAGAAGTTAATAGAACTCTAAACATTAGTTTTGAACTCAGTTGTAAAGTATTGTTGTGGGAACACTTTCCGTACTGTCAGAAATGACTTTTTTTACATTTTAACTTGATTTTTCACTACGGAATTACTATATTACCTGTTCTAAATAAAACTGTAACCAAGGTTGCTCCTGTTTGTTGAATTGCTTAGATTTGCTAAAATAGTGCTTCTTTCGCTGAGAAAACACGTTTCTGCACATGAAGAAGTTAATAGAACTCTAAACATTAGTTTTGAACTCAGTTGTAAAGTATTGTTGTGGGAACACTTTCCCTACTGTCAGAAATGACTTTTTTATACGTTTTAACTTGTTTTTTCACTACGGACTTACTATATTACTTGTTCTAAATAAAACTGTATTCATGGGTGCTCATTTGCGTAATCATGTTTAGATATGTTAAAATAGTGCTTCTTTCGCTGAGAAAACGCGTTTTAACGCACATTAAGAAGTTAATAGAACTCTAAACATTAGTTTTGAACTCAGTTATAAAGTGTTGTTGTGGGAACACTTTCCCTACTGTCAGAAATGACTTTTTTATACGATTTAACTTGTTTTTTCACTACGGAATTACAATATTACCTGTTCTAAATAAAACTGTAACCAAGGTTGCTCCTGTTTGTTGAATTGCTTAGATTTGCTAAAATAGTGCTTCTTTCGCTGAGAAAACACGTTTCTGCACATGAAGACGTTAATAGAACTCTAAACATTAGTTTTGAACTCAGTTATAAAGGGTTGTCGTGATAACACTTTCCCTACTGTCAGAAATGACTTTTCTTACATTTGAACTTCTTTTGTTCACTACAAAATTACTATATTACCTGTTCTAAATAAAACTGTAACCAAGGTCGCTCCTGTTTGTTGAATTGCTTAGATTAGCTAAAGTAGTGCTTCTTTCGCTGAGAAAACACGTTTCTGCACATGAAGAAGTTAATAGAACTCTAAACATTAGTTTTGAACTCAGTTGTAAAGTATTGTTGTGGGAACACTTTCCCTACTGTCAGAAATGACTTTTTTATACGTTTTAACTTGTTTTTTCACTACGGAATTACTATATTACCTGTTCTAAATAAAACTGTAACCAAGGTTGCTCCTGTTTGTTGAATTGCTTAGATTTGCTAAAATAGTGCTTCTTTCGCTGAAAAAACACGTTTCTGCACATGAAGAAGTTAATAGAACTCTAAACATTAGTTTTGAACTCAGTTGTAAAGTATTGTTGTGGGAACACTTTCCCTACTGTCAGAAATGACTTTTTTTTACATTTTAACTTGTTTTTTCACTACGGACTTACTATATTACTTGTTCTAAATAAAACTGTATTCATGGGTGCTCATTTGCGTAATCATGTTTAGATATGTTAAAATAGTGCTTCTTTCGCTGAGAAAACGCGTTTCTGCACATGAAGAAGTTAATAGAACTCTAAACATTAGTTTTGAACCCAGTTGTAAAGTATTGTTGTGGGAACACTTTCCCTACTGTCAGAAATGACTTTTTTTACATTTTAACTTGATTTTTCACTACGGAATTACTATATTACCTGTTCTAAATAAAACTGTAACCAAGGTTGCTCCTGTTTGTTGAATTGCTTAGATTTGCTAAAATAGTGCTTCTTTCGCTGAGAAAACGCGTTTCTGCACATGAAGAAGTTAATAGAACTCTAAACATTAGTTTTGAACCCAGTTGTAAAGTATTGTTGTGGGAACACTTTCCCTACTGTCAGAAATGACTTTTTTTACATTTTAACTTGATTTTTCACTACGGAATTACTATATTACTTGTTCTAAATAAAACTGTAACCAAGGTTGCTCCTGTTCTTTGAATTGCTTTGATTTGTTAAAATAGTGCTTCTTTCGCTGAGAAAACACGTTTCTGCACATGAAGAAGTTAATAGAACTCTAAACATTAGTTTTGAACTCAGTTGTAAAGTATTGTTGTGGGAACACTTTCCCTACTGTCAGAAATGACTTTTCTTACATTTGAACTTCTTTTGTTCACTACAAAATTACTATATTACCTGTTCTAAATAAAACTCTAACCAAGGTCGCTCCTGTTTGTTGAATTGCTTAGATTTGCTAAAATAGTGCTTCTTTCGCTGAGAAAACGCGTTTCTGCACATTAAGAAGTTAATAGAACTCTAAACATTAGTTTTGAACCCAGTTATAAAGTATTGTTGTGGGAACACTTTCCCTACTGTCAGAAATGACTTTTTTTACATTTTAACTTGCTTTTTCACTACGGACTTACTATATTACCTGCTCTGACTAAAACTGTATTCATGGGTGCTCATTTGGGTAATAATGTTTAGATATGTTAAAATAGTGCTTCTTTCGCTGAGAAAACGCGTTTCTGCACTTGAAGAAGTTAATACAACTCTCAACATTAGTTTTGAACTCAGTTATAAAGTGTTGTTGTGATAACACTTTCCCTACTGTCAGAAATGACTTTTTTACATTTTAACTTGTTTTGTTCACTACGGACTTACTATATTACCTGTTCTGACTAAAACTGTATTCATGGGTGCTCATTTGGGTAATAATGTTTAGATATGTTAAAATAGTGCTTCTTTCGCTGAGAAAACGCGTTTCTGCACATTAAGAAGTTAATAGAACTCTCAACATTAGTTTTGAACTCAGTTATAAAGTGTTGTTGTGGGAACACTTTCCCTACTGTCAGAAATGACTTTTTTTACATTTTAACTTGTTTTTTCACTACGGAATTACTATATTACCTGTTCTAAATAAAACTGTAACCAAGGTCGCTCCTGTTTGTTGAATTGCTTAGATTTGTTAAAATAGTGCTTCTTTCGCTGAGAAAACGCGTTTCTGCACATTAAAAAGTTAATAGAACTCTAAACATTAGTTTTGAACCCAGTTGTAAAGTATTGTTGTGGGAACACTTTCCCTACTGTCAGAAATGACTTTTTTTACATTTTAACTTGATTTTTCACTACGGAATTACTATATTACCTGTTCTAAATAAAACTGTAACCAAGGTTGCTCCTGTTTGTTGAATTGCTTAGATTTGCTAAAATAGTGCTTCTTTCGCTGAGAAAACACGTTTCTGCACATGAAGAAGTTAATACAACTCTAAACATTAGTTTTGAACTCAGTTATAAAGTATTGTTATGGGAACACTTTCCCTACTGTCAGAAATGACTTTTTTTTACATTTTAACTTGTTTTGTCACTACGGAATTACTATATTACCTGTTCTAAATAAAACTGTAACCAAGGTTGCTCCTGTTTGTTGAATTGCTTAGATTTGCTAAAATAGTGCTTCTTTCGCTGAGAAAACACGTTTCTGCACATGAAGAAGTTAATAGAACTCTAAACATTAGTTTTGAACTCAGTTGTAAAGTATTGTTGTGGGAACACTTTCCGTACTGTCAGAAATGACTTTTTTTACATTTTAACTTGATTTTTCACTACGGAATTACTATATTACCTGTTCTAAATAAAACTGTAACCAAGGTTGCTCCTGTTTGTTGAATTGCTTAGATTTGCTAAAATAGTGCTTCTTTCGCTGAGAAAACACGTTTCTGCACATGAAGAAGTTAATAGAACTCTAAACATTAGTTTTGAACTCAGTTGTAAAGTATTGTTGTGGGAACACTTTCCCTACTGTCAGAAATGACTTTTTTATACGTTTTAACTTGTTTTTTCACTACGGAATTACTATATTACCTGTTCTAAATAAAACTGTAACCAAGGTTGCTCCTGTTTGTTGAATTGCTTAGATTTGCTAAAATAGTGCTTCTTTCGCTGAGAAAACACGTTTCTGCACATGAAGAAGTTAATAGAACTCTAAACATTAGTTTTGAACTCAGTTGTAAAGTATTGTTGTGGGAACACTTTCCCTACTGTCAGAAATGACTTTTTTTTACATTTTAACTTGTTTTTTCACTACGGACTTACTATATTACTTGTTCTAAATAAAACTGTATTCATGGGTGCTCATTTGCGTAATCATGTTTAGATATGTTAAAATAGTGCTTCTTTCGCTGAGAAAACGCGTTTTAACGCACATTAAGAAGTTAATAGAACTCTAAACATTAGTTTTGAACTCAGTTATAAAGTGTTGTTGTGGGAACACTTTCCCTACTGTCAGAAATGACTTTTTTATACGATTTAACTTGTTTTTTCACTACGGAATTACAATATTACCTGTTCTAAATAAAACTGTAACCAAGGTTGCTCCTGTTTGTTGAATTGCTTAGATTTGCTAAAATAGTGCTTCTTTCGCTGAGAAAACACGTTTCTGCACATGAAGACGTTAATAGAACTCTAAACATTAGTTTTGAACTCAGTTATAAAGGGTTGTCGTGATAACACTTTCCCTACTGTCAGAAATGACTTTTCTTACATTTGAACTTCTTTTGTTCACTACAAAATTACTATATTACCTGTTCTAAATAAAACTGTAACCAAGGTCGCTCCTGTTTGTTGAATTGCTTAGATTAGCTAAAGTAGTGCTTCTTTCGCTGAGAAAACACGTTTCTGCACATGAAGAAGTTAATAGAACTCTAAACATTAGTTTTGAACTCAGTTGTAAAGTATTGTTGTGGGAACACTTTCCCTACTGTCAGAAATGACTTTTTTATACGTTTTAACTTGTTTTTTCACTACGGAATTACTATATTACCTGTTCTAAATAAAACTGTAACCAAGGTTGCTCCTGTTTGTTGAATTGCTTAGATTTGCTAAAATAGTGCTTCTTTCGCTGAAAAAACACGTTTCTGCACATGAAGAAGTTAATAGAACTCTAAACATTAGTTTTGAACTCAGTTGTAAAGTATTGTTGTGGGAACACTTTCCCTACTGTCAGAAATGACTTTTCTTACATTTGAACTTCTTTTGTTCACTACAAAATTACTATATTACCTGTTCTAAATAAAACTGTAACCAAGGTCGCTCCTGTTTGTTGAATTGCTTAGATTTGCTAAAATAGTGCTTCTTTCGCTGAGAAAACGCGTTTCTGCACATGAAGAAGTTAATAGAACTCTAAACATTAGTTTTGAACCCAGTTGTAAAGTATTGTTGTGGGAACACTTTCCCTACTGTCAGAAATGACTTTTTTTACATTTTAACTTGATTTTTCACTACGGAATTACTATATTACCTGTTCTAAATAAAACTGTAACCAAGGTTGCTCCTGTTTGTTGAATTGCTTAGATTTGCTAAAATAGTGCTTCTTTCGCTGAGAAAACACGTTTCTGCACATGAAGAAGTTAATACAACTCTAAACATTAGTTTTGAACTCAGTTATAAAGTATTGTTATGGGAACACTTTCCCTACTGTCAGAAATGACTTTTTTTTACATTTTAACTTGTTTTGTCACTACGGAATTACTATATTACCTGTTCTAAATAAAACTGTATTCATGGGTGCTCATTTGCGTAATCATGTTTAGATATGTTAAAATAGTGCTTCTTTCGCTGAGAAAACACGTTTCTGCACATGAAGAAGTTAATAGAACTCTAAACATTAGTTTTGAACTCAGTTGTAAAGTATTGTTGTGGGAACACTTTCCGTACTGTCAGAAATGACTTTTTTTACATTTTAACTTGATTTTTCACTACGGAATTACTATATTACCTGTTCTAAATAAAACTGTAACCAAGGTTGCTCCTGTTTGTTGAATTGCTTAGATTTGCTAAAATAGTGCTTCTTTCGCTGAGAAAACACGTTTCTGCACATGAAGAAGTTAATAGAACTCTAAACATTAGTTTTGAACTCAGTTGTAAAGTATTGTTGTGGGAACACTTTCCCTACTGTCAGAAATGACTTTTTTATACGTTTTAACTTGTTTTTTCACTACGGAATTACTATATTACCTGTTCTAAATAAAACTGTAACCAAGGTTGCTCCTGTTTGTTGAATTGCTTAGATTTGCTAAAATAGTGCTTCTTTCGCTGAGAAAACACGTTTCTGCACATGAAGAAGTTAATAGAACTCTAAACATTAGTTTTGAACTCAGTTGTAAAGTATTGTTGTGGGAACACTTTCCCTACTGTCAGAAATGACTTTTTTTTACATTTTAACTTGTTTTTTCACTACGGACTTACTATATTACTTGTTCTAAATAAAACTGTATTCATGGGTGCTCATTTGCGTAATCATGTTTAGATATGTTAAAATAGTGCTTCTTTCGCTGAGAAAACGCGTTTTAACGCACATTAAGAAGTTAATAGAACTCTAAACATTAGTTTTGAACTCAGTTATAAAGTGTTGTTGTGGGAACACTTTCCCTACTGTCAGAAATGACTTTTTTATACGATTTAACTTGTTTTTTCACTACGGAATTACAATATTACCTGTTCTAAATAAAACTGTAACCAAGGTTGCTCCTGTTTGTTGAATTGCTTAGATTTGCTAAAATAGTGCTTCTTTCGCTGAGAAAACACGTTTCTGCACATGAAGACGTTAATAGAACTCTAAACATTAGTTTTGAACTCAGTTATAAAGGGTTGTCGTGATAACACTTTCCCTACTGTCAGAAATGACTTTTCTTACATTTGAACTTCTTTTGTTCACTACAAAATTACTATATTACCTGTTCTAAATAAAACTGTAACCAAGGTCGCTCCTGTTTGTTGAATTGCTTAGATTTGCTAAAATAGTGCTTCTTTCGCTGAGAAAACACGTTTCTGCACATGAAGAAGTTAATAGAACTCTAAACATTAGTTTTGAACTCAGTTGTAAAGTATTGTTGTGGGAACACTTTCCCTACTGTCAGAAATGACTTTTTTATACGTTTTAACTTGTTTTTTCACTACGGAATTACTATATTACCTGTTCTAAATAAAACTGTAACCAAGGTTGCTCCTGTTTGTTGAATTGCTTAGATTTGCTAAAATAGTGCTTCTTTCGCTGAAAAAACACGTTTCTGCACATGAAGAAGTTAATAGAACTCTAAACATTAGTTTTGAACTCAGTTGTAAAGTATTGTTGTGGGAACACTTTCCCTACTGTCAGAAATGACTTTTCTTACATTTGAACTTCTTTTGTTCACTACAAAATTACTATATTACCTGTTCTAAATAAAACTGTAACCAAGGTCGCTCCTGTTTGTTGAATTGCTTAGATTTGCTAAAATAGTGCTTCTGTCGCTGAGAAAACGCGTTTCTGCACATGAAGAAGTTAATAGAACTCTAAACATTAGTTTTGAACCCAGTTGTAAAGTATTGTTGTGGGAACACTTTCCCTACTGTCAGAAATGACTTTTTTTACATTTTAACTTGATTTTTCACTACGGAATTACTATATTACCTGTTCTAAATAAAACTGTAACCAAGGTTGCTCCTGTTTGTTGAATTGCTTAGATTTGCTAAAATAGTGCTTCTTTCGCTGAGAAAACACGTTTCTGCACATGAAGAAGTTAATAGAACTCTAAACATTAGTTTTGAACTCAGTTGTAAAGTATTGTTGTGGGAACACTTTCCCTACTGTCAGAAATGACTTTTTTATACGTTTTAACTTGTTTTTTCACTACGGACTTACTATATTACTTGTTCTAAATAAAACTGTATTCATGGGTGCTCATTTGCGTAATCATGTTTAGATATGTTAAAATAGTGCTTCTTTCGCTGAGAAAACACGTTTCTGCACATGAAGAAGTTAATAGAACTCTAAACATTAGTTTTGAACTCAGTTGTAAAGTATTGTTGTGGGAGCAGTTTCCCTACTGTCAGAAATGACTTTTTTTTACATTTTAACTTGTTTTGTCACTACGGAATTACTATATTACCTGTTCTAAATAAAACTGTATTCATGGGTGCTCATTTGCGTAATCATGTTTAGATATGTTAAAATAGTGCTTCTTTCGCTGAGAAAACACGTTTCTGCACATGAAGAAGTTAATAGAACTCTAAACATTAGTTTTGAACCAAGTTGTAAAGTATTGTTGTGGGAACACTTTCCCTACTGTCAGAAATGACTTTTCTTACATTTGAACTTCTTTTGTTCACTACAAAATTACTATATTACCTGTTCTAAATAAAACTGTAACCAAGGTTGCTCCTGTTTGTTGAATTGCTTAGATTTGCTAAAATAGTGCTTCTGTCGCTGAGAAAACAAGTTTCTGCACATGAAGAAGTTAATAGAACTCTAAACATTAGTTTTGAACCCAGTTGTAAAGTATTGTTGTGGGAACACTTTCCCTACTGTCAGAAATGACTTTTTTTACATTTTAACTTGTTTTTTCACTACGGAATTACTATATTACCTGTTCTAAATAAAACTGTAACCAAGGTTGCTCCTGTTTGTTGAATTGCTTAGATTTGCTAAAATAGTGCTTCTTTCGCTGAGAAAACACGTTTCTGCACATGAAGAAGTTAATAGAACTCTAAACATTAGTTTTGAACTCAGTTGTAAAGTATTGTTGTGGGAACACTTTCCCTACTGTCAGAAATGACTTTTCTTACATTTGAACTTCTTTTGTTCACTACAAAATTACTATATTACCTGTTCTAAATAAAACTGTAACCAAGGTCGCTCCTGTTTGTTGAATTGCTTAGATTTGCTAAAATAGTGCTTCTTTCGCTGAGAAAACGCGTTTCTGCACATTAAGAAGTTAATAGAACTCTAAACATTAGTTTTGAACCCAGTTGTAAAGTATTGTTGTGGGAACACTTTCCCTACTGTCAGAAATGACTTTTTTTACATTGTAACTTGATTTTTCACTACGTAATTACTATATTACCTGTTCTAAATAAAACTGTAACCAAGGTTGCTCCTGTTTGTTGAATTGCTTAGATTTGCTAAAATAGTGCTTCTTTCGCTGAGAAAACACGTTTCTGCACATTAAGAAGTTAATAGAACTCTAAACATTAGTTTTGAACTCAGTTGTAAAGTATTGTTGTTGGAACACTTTCCCTACTGTCAGAAATGACTTTTTTATACGTTTTAACTTGTTTTTTCACTAAGGAATTACTATATTACCTGTTCTAAATAAAACTGTAACCAAGGTTGCTCCTGTTTGTTGAATTGCTTAGATTTGCTAAAATAGTGCTTCTTTCGCTGAGAAAACACGTTTCTGCACATGAAGAAGTTAATACAACTCTAAACATTAGTTTTGAACTCAGTTATAAAGTATTGTTATGGGAACACTTTCCCTACTGTCAGAAATGACTTTTTTTTACATTTTAACTTGCTTTTTCACTACGGACTTACTATATTACCTGCTCTGACTAAAACTGTATTCATGGGTGCTCATTTGGGTAATAATGTTTAGATATGTTAAAATAGTGCTTCTTTCGCTGAGAAAACGCGTTTCTGCACATTAAGAAGTTAATACAACTCTAAACATTAGTTTTGAACTCAGTTATAAAGTGTTGTTGTGGGAACACTTTCCCTACTGTCAGAAATGACTTTTTTATACGATTTAACTTGTTTTTTCACTACGGAATTACAATATTACCTGTTCTAAATAAAACTGTAACCAAGGTTGCTCCTGTTTGTTGAATTGCTTAGATTTGCTAAAATAGTGCTTCTTTCGCCGAGAAAACACGTTTCTGCACATGAAGAAGTTAATAGAACTCTAAACATTAGTTTTGAACTCAGTTATAAAGTGTTGTTGTGGGAACACTTTCCCTACTGTCAGAAATGACTTTTTTATACGATTTAACTTGTTTTTTCACTACAAAATTACTATATTACCTGTTCTAAATAAAACTGTAACCAAGGCCGCTCCTGTTTGTTGAATTGCTTAGATTTGCTAAAATAGTGCTTCTTTCGCTGAGAAAACACGTTTCTGCACATTAAGAAGTTAATAGAACTCTAAACATTAGTTTTGAACTCAGTTGTAAAGTATTGTTGTTGGAACACTTTCCCTACTGTCAGAAATGACTTTTTTATACGTTTTAAGTTGTTTTTTCACTAAGGAATTACTATATTACCTGTTCTAAATAAAACTGTAACCAAGGTTGCTCCTGTTTGTTGAATTGCTTAGATTTGCTAAAATAGTGCTTCTTTCGCTGAGAAAACACGTTTCTGCACATGAAGAAGTTAATACAACTCTAAACATTAGTTTTGAACTCAGTTATAAAGTATTGTTATGGGAACACTTTCCCTACTGTCAGAAATGACTTTTTTTTACATTTTAACTTGTTTTGTCACTACGGAATTACTATATTACCTGTTCTAAATAAAACTGTATTCATGGGTGCTCATTTGCGTAATCATGTTTAGATATGTTAAAATAGTGCTTCTTTCGCTGAGAAAACACGTTTCTGCACATGAAGAAGTTAATAGAACTCTAAACATTAGTTTTGAACTCAGTTGTAAAGTATTGTTGTGGGAACACTTTCCGTACTGTCAGAAATGACTTTTTTTACATTTTAACTTGATTTTTCACTACGGAATTACTATATTACCTGTTCTAAATAAAACTGTAACCAAGGTTGCTCCTGTTTGTTGAATTGCTTAGATTTGCTAAAATAGTGCTTCTTTCGCTGAGAAAACACGTTTCTGCACATGAAGAAGTTAATAGAACTCTAAACATTAGTTTTGAACTCAGTTGTAAAGTATTGTTGTGGGAACACTTTCCCTACTGTCAGAAATGACTTTTTTATACGTTTTAACTTGTTTTTTCACTACGGAATTACTATATTACCTGTTCTAAATAAAACTGTAACCAAGGTTGCTCCTGTTTGTTGAATTGCTTAGATTTGCTAAAATAGTGCTTCTTTCGCTGAGAAAACACGTTTCTGCACATGAAGAAGTTAATAGAACTCTAAACATTAGTTTTGAACTCAGTTGTAAAGTATTGTTGTGGGAACACTTTCCCTACTGTCAGAAATGACTTTTTTACATTTTAACTTGATTTTTCAATACGGAATTACTATATTACCTGTTCTAAATAAAACTGTAACCAAGGTTGCTCCTGTTTGTTGAATTGCTTAGATTTGCTAAAATAGTGCTTCTTTCGCTGAGAAAACACGTTTCTGCACATGAAGAAGTTAATAGAACTCTAAACATTAGTTTTGAACTCAGTTGTAAAGTATTGTTGTGGGAACACTTTCCCTACTGTCAGAAATGACTTTTTTTTACATTTTAACTTGTTTTTTCACTACGGACTTACTATATTACTTGTTCTAAATAAAACTGTATTCATGGGTGCTCATTTGCGTAATCATGTTTAGATATGTTAAAATAGTGCTTCTTTCGCTGAGAAAACGCGTTTCTGCACATGAAGAAGTTAATAGAACTCTAAACATTAGTTTTGAACCCAGTTGTAAAGTATTGTTGTGGGAACACTTTCCCTACTGTCAGAAATGACTTTTTTTACATTTTAACTTGATTTTTCACTACGGAATTACTATATTACCTGTTCTAAATAAAACTGTAACCAAGGTTGCTCCTGTTTGTTGAATTGCTTAGATTTGCTAAAATAGTGCTTCTTTCGCTGAGAAAACACGTTTCTGCACATTAAGAAGTTAATAGAACTCTAAACATTAGTTTTGAACTCAGTTGTAAAGTATTGTTGTTGGAACACTTTCCCTACTGTCAGAAATGACTTTTTTATACGTTTTAAGTTGTTTTTTCACTAAGGAATTACTATATTACCTGTTCTAAATAAAACTGTAACCAAGGTTGCTCCTGTTTGTTGAATTGCTTAGATTTGCTAAAATAGTGCTTCTTTCGCTGAGAAAACACGTTTCTGCACATGAAGAAGTTAATACAACTCTAAACATTAGTTTTGAACTCAGTTATAAAGTATTGTTATGGGAACACTTTCCCTACTGTCAGAAATGACTTTTTTTTACATTTTAACTTGTTTTGTCACTACGGAATTACTATATTACCTGTTCTAAATAAAACTGTATTCATGGGTGCTCATTTGCGTAATCATGTTTAGATATGTTAAAATAGTGCTTCTTTCGCTGAGAAAACACGTTTCTGCACATGAAGAAGTTAATAGAACTCTAAACATTAGTTTTGAACTCAGTTGTAAAGTATTGTTGTGGGAACACTTTCCCTACTGTCAGAAATGACTTTTTTTACATTTTAACTTGATTTTTCACTACGGAATTACTATATTACCTGTTCTAAATAAAACTGTAACCAAGGTTGCTCCTGTTTGTTGAATTGCTTAGATTTGCTAAAATAGTGCTTCTTTCGCTGAGAAAACACGTTTCTGCACATTAAGAAGTTAATAGAACTCTAAACATTAGTTTTGAACTCAGTTGTAAAGTATTGTTGTGGGAGCAGTTTCCCTACTGTCAGAAATGACTTTTTTTTACATTTTAACTTGTTTTGTCACTACGGAATTACTATATTACCTGTTCTAAATAAAACTGTATTCATGGGTGCTCATTTGCGTAATCATGTTTAGATATGTTAAAATAGTGCTTCTTTCGCTGAGAAAACACGTTTCTGCACATGAAGAAGTTAATAGAACTCTAAACATTAGTTTTGAACCAAGTTGTAAAGTATTGTTGTGGGAACACTTTCCTACTGTCAGAAATGACTTTTCTTACATTTGAACTTCTTTTGTTCACTACAAAATTACTATATTACCTGTTCTAAATAAAACTGTAACCAAGGTTGCTCCTGTTTGTTGAATTGCTTAGATTTGCTAAAATAGTGCTTCTGTCGCTGAGAAAACAAGTTTCTGCACATGAAGAAGTTAATAGAACTCTAAACATTAGTTTTGAACCCAGTTGTAAAGTATTGTTGTGGGAACACTTTCCCTACTGTCAGAAATGACTTTTTTTACATTTTAACTTGTTTTTTCACTACGGAATTACTATATTACCTGTTCTAAATAAAACTGTAACCAAGGTTGCTCCTGTTTGTTGAATTGCTTAGATTTGCTAAAATAGTGCTTCTTTCGCTGAGAAAACACGTTTCTGCACATGAAGAAGTTAATAGAACTCTAAACATTAGTTTTGAACTCAGTTGTAAAGTATTGTTGTGGGAACACTTTCCCTACTGTCAGAAATGACTTTTCTTACATTTGAACTTCTTTTGTTCACTACAAAATTACTATATTACCTGTTCTAAATAAAACTGTAACCAAGGTCGCTCCTGTTTGTTGAATTGCTTAGATTTGCTAAAATAGTGCTTCTTTCGCTGAGAAAACGCGTTTCTGCACATTAAGAAGTTAATAGAACTCTAAACATTAGTTTTGAACCCAGTTGTAAAGTATTGTTGTGGGAACACTTTCCCTACTGTCAGAAATGACTTTTTTTACATTGTAACTTGATTTTTCACTACGGAATTACTATATTACCTGTTCTAAATAAAACTGTAACCAAGGTTGCTCCTGTTTGTTGAATTGCTTAGATTTGCTAAAATAGTGCTTCTTTCGCTGAGAAAACACGTTTCTGCACATTAAGAAGTTAATAGAACTCTAAACATTAGTTTTGAACTCAGTTGTAAAGTATTGTTGTTGGAACACTTTCCCTACTGTCAGAAATGACTTTTTTATACGTTTTAACTTGTTTTTTCACTAAGGAATTACTATATTACCTGTTCTAAATAAAACTGTAACCAAGGTTGCTCCTGTTTGTTGAATTGCTTAGATTTGCTAAAATAGTGCTTCTTTCGCTGAGAAAACACGTTTCTGCACATGAAGAAGTTAATACAACTCTAAACATTAGTTTTGAACTCAGTTATAAAGTATTGTTATGGGAACACTTTCCCTACTGTCAGAAATGACTTTTTTTTACATTTTAACTTGCTTTTTCACTACGGACTTACTATATTACCTGCTCTGACTAAAACTGTATTCATGGTGCTCATTTGGGTAATAATGTTTAGATATGTTAAAATAGTGCTTCTTTCGCTGAGAAAACGCGTTTCTGCACATTAAGAAGTTAATACAACTCTAAACATTAGTTTTGAACTCAGTTATAAAGTGTTGTTGTGGGAACACTTTCCCTACTGTCAGAAATGACTTTTTTATACGATTTAACTTGTTTTTTCACTACGGAATTACAATATTACCTGTTCTAAATAAAACTGTAACCAAGGTTGCTCCTGTTTGTTGAATTGCTTAGATTTGCTAAAATAGTGCTTCTTTCGCTGAGAAAACACGTTTCTGCACATGAAGAAGTTAATAGATCTCTAAACATTAGTTTTGAACTCAGTTGTAAAGTATTGTTGTGGGAACACTTTCCCTACTGTCAGAAATGACTTTTTTATACGTTTTAACTTGTTTTTTCACTACGGACTTACTATATTACTTGTTCTAAATAAAACTGTATTCATGGGTGCTCATTTGCGTAATCATGTTTAGATATGTTAAAATAGTGCTTCTTTCGCTGAGAAAACACGTTTCTGCACATGAAGAAGTTAATAGAACTCTAAACATTAGTTTTGAACTCAGTTGTAAAGTATTGTTGTGGGAGCAGTTTCCCTACTGTCAGAAATGACTTTTTTTTACATTTTAACTTGTTTTGTCACTACGGAATTACTATATTACCTGTTCTAAATAAAACTGTATTCATGGGTGCTCATTTGCGTAATCATGTTTAGATATGTTAAAATAGTGCTTCTTTCGCTGAGAAAACACGTTTCTGCACATGAAGAAGTTAATAGAACTCTAAACATTAGTTTTGAACCAAGTTGTAAAGTATTGTTGTGGGAACACTTTCCCTACTGTCAGAAATGACTTTTCTTACATTTGAACTTCTTTTGTTCACTACAAAATTACTATATTACCTGTTCTAAATAAAACTGTAACCAAGGTTGCTCCTGTTTGTTGAATTGCTTAGATTTGCTAAAATAGTGCTTCTGTCGCTGAGAAAACAAGTTTCTGCACATGAAGAAGTTAATAGAACTCTAAACATTAGTTTTGAACCCAGTTGTAAAGTATTGTTGTGGGAACACTTTCCCTACTGTCAGAAATGACTTTTTTTACATTTTAACTTGTTTTTTCACTACGGAATTACTATATTACCTGTTCTAAATAAAACTGTAACCAAGGTTGCTCCTGTTTGTTGAATTGCTTAGATTTGCTAAAATAGTGCTTCTTTCGCTGAGAAAACACGTTTCTGCACATGAAGAAGTTAATAGAACTCTAAACATTAGTTTTGAACTCAGTTGTAAAGTATTGTTGTGGGAACACTTTCCCTACTGTCAGAAATGACTTTTCTTACATTTGAACTTCTTTTGTTCACTACAAAATTACTATATTACCTGTTCTAAATAAAACTGTAACCAAGGTCGCTCCTGTTTGTTGAATTGCTTAGATTTGCTAAAATAGTGCTTCTTTCGCTGAGAAAACGCGTTTCTGCACATTAAGAAGTTAATAGAACTCTAAACATTAGTTTTGAACCCAGTTGTAAAGTATTGTTGTGGGAACACTTTCCCTACTGTCAGAAATGACTTTTTTTACATTGTAACTTGATTTTTCACTACGGAATTACTATATTACCTGTTCTAAATAAAACTGTAACCAAGGTTGCTCCTGTTTGTTGAATTGCTTAGATTTGCTAAAATAGTGCTTCTTTCGCTGAGAAAACACGTTTCTGCACATTAAGAAGTTAATAGAACTCTAAACATTAGTTTTGAACTCAGTTGTAAAGTATTGTTGTTGGAACACTTTCCCTACTGTCAGAAATGACTTTTTTATACGTTTTAACTTGTTTTTTCACTAAGGAATTACTATATTACCTGTTCTAAATAAAACTGTAACCAAGGTTGCTCCTGTTTGTTGAATTGCTTAGATTTGCTAAAATAGTGCTTCTTTCGCTGAGAAAACACGTTTCTGCACATGAAGAAGTTAATACAACTCTAAACATTAGTTTTGAACTCAGTTATAAAGTATTGTTATGGGAACACTTTCCCTACTGTCAGAAATGACTTTTTTTTACATTTTAACTTGCTTTTTCACTACGGACTTACTATATTACCTGCTCTGACTAAAACTGTATTCATGGGTGCTCATTTGGGTAATAATGTTTAGATATGTTAAAATAGTGCTTCTTTCGCTGAGAAAACGCGTTTCTGCACATTAAGAAGTTAATACAACTCTAAACATTAGTTTTGAACTCAGTTATAAAGTGTTGTTGTGGGAACACTTTCCCTACTGTCAGAAATGACTTTTTTATACGATTTAACTTGTTTTTTCACTACGGAATTACAATATTACCTGTTCTAAATAAAACTGTAACCAAGGTTGCTCCTGTTTGTTGAATTGCTTAGATTTGCTAAAATAGTGCTTCTTTCGCCGAGAAAACACGTTTCTGCACATGAAGAAGTTAATAGAACTCTAAACATTAGTTTTGAACTCAGTTATAAAGTGTTGTTGTGGGAACACTTTCCCTACTGTCAGAAATGACTTTTTTATACGATTTAACTTGTTTTTTCACTACAAAATTACTATATTACCTGTTCTAAATAAAACTGTAACCAAGGCCGCTCCTGTTTGTTGAATTGCTTAGATTTGCTAAAATAGTGCTTCTTTCGCTGAGAAAACACGTTTCTGCACATTAAGAAGTTAATAGAACTCTAAACATTAGTTTTGAACTCAGTTGTAAAGTATTGTTGTTGGAACACTTTCCCTACTGTCAGAAATGACTTTTTTATACGTTTTAAGTTGTTTTTTCACTAAGGAATTACTATATTACCTGTTCTAAATAAAACTGTAACCAAGGTTGCTCCTGTTTGTTGAATTGCTTAGATTTGCTAAAATAGTGCTTCTTTCGCTGAGAAAACACGTTTCTGCACATGAAGAAGTTAATACAACTCTAAACATTAGTTTTGAACTCAGTTATAAAGTATTGTTATGGGAACACTTTCCCTACTGTCAGAAATGACTTTTTTTTACATTTTAACTTGTTTTGTCACTACGGAATTACTATATTACCTGTTCTAAATAAAACTGTATTCATGGGTGCTCATTTGCGTAATCATGTTTAGATATGTTAAAATAGTGCTTCTTTCGCTGAGAAAACACGTTTCTGCACATGAAGAAGTTAATAGAACTCTAAACATTAGTTTTGAACTCAGTTGTAAAGTATTGTTGTGGGAACACTTTCCGTACTGTCAGAAATGACTTTTTTTACATTTTAACTTGATTTTTCACTACGGAATTACTATATTACCTGTTCTAAATAAAACTGTAACCAAGGTTGCTCCTGTTTGTTGAATTGCTTAGATTTGCTAAAATAGTGCTTCTTTCGCTGAGAAAACACGTTTCTGCACATGAAGAAGTTAATAGAACTCTAAACATTAGTTTTGAACTCAGTTGTAAAGTATTGTTGTGGGAACACTTTCCCTACTGTCAGAAATGACTTTTTTATACGTTTTAAGTTGTTTTTTCACTACGGAATTACTATATTACCTGTTCTAAATAAAACTGTAACCAAGGTTGCTCCTGTTTGTTGAATTGCTTAGATTTGCTAAAATAGTGCTTCTTTCGCTGAGAAAACACGTTTCTGCACATGAAGAAGTTAATACAACTCTAAACATTAGTTTTGAACTCAGTTATAAAGTATTGTTATGGGAACACTTTCCCTACTGTCAGAAATGACTTTTTTTTACATTTTAACTTGTTTTGTCACTACGGAATTACTATATTACCTGTTCTAAATAAAACTGTATTCATGGGTGCTCATTTGCGTAATCATGTTTAGATATGTTAAAATAGTGCTTCTTTCGCTGAGAAAACACGTTTCTGCACATGAAGAAGTTAATAGAACTCTAAACATTAGTTTTGAACTCAGTTGTAAAGTATTGTTGTGGGAACACTTTCCCTACTGTCAGAAATGACTTTTTTTACATTTTAACTTGATTTTTCACTACGGAATTACTATATTACCTGTTCTAAATAAAACTGTAACCAAGGTTGCTCCTGTTTGTTGAATTGCTTAGATTTGCTAAAATAGTGCTTCTTTCGCTGAGAAAACACGTTTCTGCACATTAAGAAGTTAATAGAACTCTAAACATTAGTTTTGAACTCAGTTGTAAAGTATTGTTGTGGGAGCAGTTTCCCTACTGTCAGAAATGACTTTTTTTTACATTTTAACTTGTTTTGTCACTACGGAATTACTATATTACCTGTTCTAAATAAAACTGTATTCATGGGTGCTCATTTGCGTAATCATGTTTAGATATGTTAAAATAGTGCTTCTTTCGCTGAGAAAACACGTTTCTGCACATGAAGAAGTTAATAGAACTCTAAACATTAGTTTTGAACCAAGTTGTAAAGTATTGTTGTGGGAACACTTTCCCTACTGTCAGAAATGACTTTTCTTACATTTGAACTTCTTTTGTTCACTACAAAATTACTATATTACCTGTTCTAAATAAAACTGTAACCAAGGTTGCTCCTGTTTGTTGAATTGCTTAGATTTGCTAAAATAGTGCTTCTGTCGCTGAGAAAACAAGTTTCTGCACATGAAGAAGTTAATAGAACTCTAAACATTAGTTTTGAACCCAGTTGTAAAGTATTGTTGTGGGAACACTTTCCCTACTGTCAGAAATGACTTTTTTTACATTTTAACTTGTTTTTTCACTACGGAATTACTATATTACCTGTTCTAAATAAAACTGTAACCAAGGTTGCTCCTGTTTGTTGAATTGCTTAGATTTGCTAAAATAGTGCTTCTTTCGCTGAGAAAACACGTTTCTGCACATGAAGAAGTTAATAGAACTCTAAACATTAGTTTTGAACTCAGTTGTAAAGTATTGTTGTGGGAACACTTTCCCTACTGTCAGAAATGACTTTTCTTACATTTGAACTTCTTTTGTTCACTACAAAATTACTATATTACCTGTTCTAAATAAAACTGTAACCAAGGTCGCTCCTGTTTGTTGAATTGCTTAGATTTGCTAAAATAGTGCTTCTTTCGCTGAGAAAACGCGTTTCTGCACATTAAGAAGTTAATAGAACTCTAAACATTAGTTTTGAACCCAGTTGTAAAGTATTGTTGTGGGAACACTTTCCCTACTGTCAGAAATGACTTTTTTTACATTGTAACTTGATTTTTCACTACGGAATTACTATATTACCTGTTCTAAATAAAACTGTAACCAAGGTTGCTCCTGTTTGTTGAATTGCTTAGATTTGCTAAAATAGTGCTTCTTTCGCTGAGAAAACACGTTTCTGCACATTAAGAAGTTAATAGAACTCTAAACATTAGTTTTGAACTCAGTTGTAAAGTATTGTTGTTGGAACACTTTCCCTACTGTCAGAAATGACTTTTTTATACGTTTTAACTTGTTTTTTCACTAAGGAATTACTATATTACCTGTTCTAAATAAAACTGTAACCAAGGTTGCTCCTGTTTGTTGAATTGCTTAGATTTGCTAAAATAGTGCTTCTTTCGCTGAGAAAACACGTTTCTGCACATGAAGAAGTTAATACAACTCTAAACATTAGTTTTGAACTCAGTTATAAAGTATTGTTATGGGAACACTTTCCCTACTGTCAGAAATGACTTTTTTTTACATTTTAACTTGCTTTTTCACTACGGACTTACTATATTACCTGCTCTGACTAAAACTGTATTCATGGGTGCTCATTTGGGTAATAATGTTTAGATATGTTAAAATAGTGCTTCTTTCGCTGAGAAAACGCGTTTCTGCACATTAAGAAGTTAATACAACTCTAAACATTAGTTTTGAACTCAGTTATAAAGTGTTGTTGTGGGAACACTTTCCCTACTGTCAGAAATGACTTTTTTATACGATTTAACTTGTTTTTTCACTACGGAATTACAATATTACCTGTTCTAAATAAAACTGTAACCAAGGTTGCTCCTGTTTGTTGAATTGCTTAGATTTGCTAAAATAGTGCTTCTTTCGCCGAGAAAACACGTTTCTGCACATGAAGAAGTTAATAGAACTCTAAACATTAGTTTTGAACTCAGTTATAAAGGGTTGTCGTGATAACACTTTCCCTACTGTCAGAAATGACTTTTCTTACATTTGAACTTCTTTTGTTCACTACAAAATTACTATATTACCTGTTCTAAATAAAACTGTAACCAAGGCCGCTCCTGTTTGTTGAATTGCTTAGATTTGCTAAAATAGTGCTTCTTTCGCTGAGAAAACACGTTTCTGCACATTAAGAAGTTAATAGAACTCTAAACATTAGTTTTGAACTCAGTTGTAAAGTATTGTTGTTGGAACACTTTCCCTACTGTCAGAAATGACTTTTTTATACGTTTTAAGTTGTTTTTTCACTAAGGAATTACTATATTACCTGTTCTAAATAAAACTGTAACCAAGGTTGCTCCTGTTTGTTGAATTGCTTAGATTTGCTAAAATAGTGCTTCTTTCGCTGAGAAAACACGTTTCTGCACATGAAGAAGTTAATAGAACTCTAAACATTAGTTTTGAACTCAGTTATAAAGTATTGTTATGGGAACACTTTCCCTACTGTCAGAAATGACTTTTTTTTACATTTTAACTTGTTTTGTCACTACGGAATTACTATATTACCTGTTCTAAATAAAACTGTATTCATGGGTGCTCATTTGCGTAATCATGTTTAGATATGTTAAAATAGTGCTTCTTTCGCTGAGAAAACACGTTTCTGCACATGAAGAAGTTAATAGAACTCTAAACATTAGTTTTGAACTCAGTTGTAAAGTATTGTTGTGGGAACACTTTCCGTACTGTCAGAAATGACTTTTTTTACATTTTAACTTGATTTTTCACTACGGAATTACTATATTACCTGTTCTAAATAAAACTGTAACCAAGGTTGCTCCTGTTTGTTGAATTGCTTAGATTTGCTAAAATAGTGCTTCTTTCGCTGAGAAAACACGTTTCTGCACATGAAGAAGTTAATAGAACTCTAAACATTAGTTTTGAACTCAGTTGTAAAGTATTGTTGTGGGAACACTTTCCCTACTGTCAGAAATGACTTTTTTATACGTTTTAACTTGTTTTTTCACTACGGAATTACTATATTACCTGTTCTAAATAAAACTGTAACCAAGGTTGCTCCTGTTTGTTGAATTGCTTAGATTTGCTAAAATAGTGCTTCTTTCGCTGAGAAAACACGTTTCTGCACATGAAGAAGTTAATAGAACTCTAAACATTAGTTTTGAACTCAGTTGTAAAGTATTGTTGTGGGAACACTTTCCCTACTGTCAGAAATGACTTTTTTACATTTTAACTTGATTTTTCAATACGGAATTACTATATTACCTGTTCTAAATAAAACTGTAACCAAGGTTGCTCCTGTTTGTTGAATTGCTTAGATTTGCTAAAATAGTGCTTCTTTCGCTGAGAAAACACGTTTCTGCACATGAAGAAGTTAATAGAACTCTAAACATTAGTTTTGAACTCAGTTGTAAAGTATTGTTGTGGGAACACTTTCACTACTGTCAGAAATGACTTTTTATTACATTTTAACTTGTTTTTTCACTACGGACTTACTATATTACTTGTTCTAAATAAAACTGTATTCATGGGTGCTCATTTGCGTAATCATGTTTAGATATGTTAAAATAGTGCTTCTTTCGCTGAGAAAACGCGTTTCTGCACATGAAGAAGTTAATAGAACTCTAAACATTAGTTTTGAACCCAGTTGTAAAGTATTGTTGTGGGAACACTTTCCCTACTGTCAGAAATGACTTTTTTTACATTTTAACTTGATTTTTCACTACGGAATTACTATATTACCTGTTCTAAATAAAACTGTAACCAAGGTTGCTCCTGTTTGTTGAATTGCTTAGATTTGCTAAAATAGTGCTTCTTTCGCTGAGAAAACACGTTTCTGCACATTAAGAAGTTAATAGAACTCTAAACATTAGTTTTGAACTCAGTTGTAAAGTATTGTTGTGGGAACACTTTCCCTACTGTCAGAAATGACTTTTTTATACGTTTTAAGTTGTTTTTTCACTAAGGAATTACTATATTACCTGTTCTAAATAAAACTGTAACCAAGGTTGCTCCTGTTTGTTGAATTGCTTAGATTTGCTAAAATAGTGCTTCTTTCGCTGAGAAAACACGTTTCTGCACATGAAGAAGTTAATAGAACTCTAAACATTAGTTTTGAACTCAGTTGTAAAGTATTGTTGTGGGAACACTTTCCCTACTGTCAGAAATGACTTTTTTTACATTTTAACTTGATTTTTCACTACGGAATTACTATATTACCTGTTCTAAATAAAACTGTAACCAAGGTTGCTCCTGTTTGTTGAATTGCTTAGATTTGCTAAAATAGTGCTTCTTTCGCTGAGAAAACACGTTTCTGCACATGAAGAAGTTAATAGAACTCTAAACATTAGTTTTGAACTCAGTTGTAAAGTATTGTTGTGGGAACACTTTCCCTACTGTCAGAAATGACTTTTTTATACGTTTTAACTTGTTTTTTCACTACGGACTTACTATATTACTTGTTCTAAATAAAACTGTATTCATGGGTGCTCATTTGCGTAATCATGTTTAGATATGTTAAAATAGTGCTTCTTTCGCTGAGAAAACACGTTTCTGCACATGAAGAAGTTAATAGAACTCTAAACATTAGTTTTGAACTCAGTTGTAAAGTATTGTTGTGGGAGCAGTTTCCCTACTGTCAGAAATGACTTTTTTTTACATTTTAACTTGTTTTGTCACTACGGAATTACTATATTACCTGTTCTAAATAAAACTGTATTCATGGGTGCTCATTTGCGTAATCATGTTTAGATATGTTAAAATAGTGCTTCTTTCGCTGAGAAAACACGTTTCTGCACATGAAGAAGTTAATAGAACTCTAAACATTAGTTTTGAACCAAGTTGTAAAGTATTGTTGTGGGAACACTTTCCCTACTGTCAGAAATGACTTTTCTTACATTTGAACTTCTTTTGTTCACTACAAAATTACTATATTACCTGTTCTAAATAAAACTGTAACCAAGGTTGCTCCTGTTTGTTGAATTGCTTAGATTTGCTAAAATAGTGCTTCTGTCGCTGAGAAAACAAGTTTCTGCACATGAAGAAGTTAATAGAACTCTAAACATTAGTTTTGAACCCAGTTGTAAAGTATTGTTGTGGGAACACTTTCCCTACTGTCAGAAATGACTTTTTTTACATTTTAACTTGTTTTTTCACTACGGAATTACTATATTACCTGTTCTAAATAAAACTGTAACCAAGGTTGCTCCTGTTTGTTGAATTGCTTAGATTTGCTAAAATAGTGCTTCTTTCGCTGAGAAAACACGTTTCTGCACATGAAGAAGTTAATAGAACTCTAAACATTAGTTTTGAACTCAGTTGTAAAGTATTGTTGTGGGAACACTTTCCCTACTGTCAGAAATGACTTTTCTTACATTTGAACTTCTTTTGTTCACTACAAAATTACTATATTACCTGTTCTAAATAAAACTGTAACCAAGGTCGCTCCTGTTTGTTGAATTGCTTAGATTTGCTAAAATAGTGCTTCTTTCGCTGAGAAAACGCGTTTCTGCACATTAAGAAGTTAATAGAACTCTAAACATTAGTTTTGAACCCAGTTGTAAAGTATTGTTGTGGGAACACTTTCCCTACTGTCAGAAATGACTTTTTTTACATTGTAACTTGATTTTTCACTACGGAATTACTATATTACCTGTTCTAAATAAAACTGTAACCAAGGTTGCTCCTGTTTGTTGAATTGCTTAGATTTGCTAAAATAGTGCTTCTTTCGCTGAGAAAACACGTTTCTGCACATTAAGAAGTTAATAGAACTCTAAACATTAGTTTTGAACTCAGTTGTAAAGTATTGTTGTTGGAACACTTTCCCTACTGTCAGAAATGACTTTTTTATACGTTTTAACTTGTTTTTTCACTAAGGAATTACTATATTACCTGTTCTAAATAAAACTGTAACCAAGGTTGCTCCTGTTTGTTGAATTGCTTAGATTTGCTAAAATAGTGCTTCTTTCGCTGAGAAAACACGTTTCTGCACATGAAGAAGTTAATACAACTCTAAACATTAGTTTTGAACTCAGTTATAAAGTATTGTTATGGGAACACTTTCCCTACTGTCAGAAATGACTTTTTTTTACATTTTAACTTGCTTTTTCACTACGGACTTACTATATTACCTGCTCTGACTAAAACTGTATTCATGGGTGCTCATTTGGGTAATAATGTTTAGATATGTTAAAATAGTGCTTCTTTCGCTGAGAAAACGCGTTTCTGCACATTAAGAAGTTAATACAACTCTAAACATTAGTTTTGAACTCAGTTATAAAGTGTTGTTGTGGGAACACTTTCCCTACTGTCAGAAATGACTTTTTTATACGATTTAACTTGTTTTTTCACTACGGAATTACAATATTACCTGTTCTAAATAAAACTGTAACCAAGGTTGCTCCTGTTTGTTGAATTGCTTAGATTTGCTAAAATAGTGCTTCTTTCGCCGAGAAAACACGTTTCTGCACATGAAGAAGTTAATAGAACTCTAAACATTAGTTTTGAACTCAGTTATAAAGGGTTGTCGTGATAACACTTTCCCTACTGTCAGAAATGACTTTTCTTACATTTGAACTTCTTTTGTTCACTACAAAATTACTATATTACCTGTTCTAAATAAAACTGTAACCAAGGCCGCTCCTGTTTGTTGAATTGCTTAGATTTGCTAAAATAGTGCTTCTTTCGCTGAGAAAACACGTTTCTGCACATTAAGAAGTTAATAGAACTCTAAACATTAGTTTTGAACTCAGTTGTAAAGTATTGTTGTTGGAACACTTTCCCTACTGTCAGAAATGACTTTTTTATACGTTTTAAGTTGTTTTTTCACTAAGGAATTACTATATTACCTGTTCTAAATAAAACTGTAACCAAGGTTGCTCCTGTTTGTTGAATTGCTTAGATTTGCTAAAATAGTGCTTCTTTCGCTGAGAAAACACGTTTCTGCACATGAAGAAGTTAATACAACTCTAAACATTAGTTTTGAACTCAGTTGTAAAGTATTGTTGTGGGAACACTTTCCGTACTGTCAGAAATGACTTTTTTTACATTTTAACTTGATTTTTCACTACGGAATTACTATATTACCTGTTCTAAATAAAACTGTAACCAAGGTTGCTCCTGTTTGTTGAATTGCTTAGATTTGCTAAAATAGTGCTTCTTTCGCTGAGAAAACACGTTTCTGCACATGAAGAAGTTAATAGAACTCTAAACATTAGTTTTGAACTCAGTTGTAAAGTATTGTTGTGGGAACACTTTCCCTACTGTCAGAAATGACTTTTTTATACGTTTTAACTTGTTTTTTCACTACGGAATTACTATATTACCTGTTCTAAATAAAACTGTAACCAAGGTTGCTCCTGTTTGTTGAATTGCTTAGATTTGCTAAAATAGTGCTTCTTTCGCTGAGAAAACACGTTTCTGCACATGAAGAAGTTAATAGAACTCTAAACATTAGTTTTGAACTCAGTTGTAAAGTATTGTTGTGGGAACACTTTCCCTACTGTCAGAAATGACTTTTTTACATTTTAACTTGATTTTTCAATACGGAATTACTATATTACCTGTTCTAAATAAAACTGTAACCAAGGTTGCTCCTGTTTGTTGAATTGCTTAGATTTGCTAAAATAGTGCTTCTTTCGCTGAGAAAACACGTTTCTGCACATGAAGAAGTTAATAGAACTCTAAACATTAGTTTTGAACTCAGTTGTAAAGTATTGTTGTGGGAACACTTTCCCTACTGTCAGAAATGACTTTTTATTACATTTTAACTTGTTTTTTCACTACGGACTTACTATATTACTTGTTCTAAATAAAACTGTATTCATGGGTGCTCATTTGCGTAATCATGTTTAGATATGTTAAAATAGTGCTTCTTTCGCTGAGAAAACGCGTTTCTGCACATGAAGAAGTTAATAGAACTCTAAACATTAGTTTTGAACCCAGTTGTAAAGTATTGTTGTGGGAACACTTTCCCTACTGTCAGAAATGACTTTTTTTACATTTTAACTTGATTTTTCACTACGGAATTACTATATTACCTGTTCTAAATAAAACTGTAACCAAGGTTGCTCCTGTTTGTTGAATTGCTTAGATTTGCTAAAATAGTGCTTCTTTCAATGAGAAAACACGTTTCTGCACATTAAGAAGTTAATAGAACTCTAAACATTAGTTTTGAACTCAGTTGTAAAGTATTGTTGTTGGAACACTTTCCCTACTGTCAGAAATGACTTTTTTTATACGTTTTAAGTTGTTTTTTCACTAAGGAATTACTATATTACCTGTTCTAAATAAAACTGTAACCAAGGTTGCTCCTGTTTGTTGAATTGCTTAGATTTGCTAAAATAGTGCTTCTTTCGCTGAGAAAACACGTTTCTGCACATGAAGAAGTTAATAGAACTCTAAACATTAGTTTTGAACTCAGTTGTAAAGTATTGTTGTGGGAACACTTTCCCTACTGTCAGAAATGACTTTTTTATACGTTTTAACTTGTTTTTTCACTACGGAATTACTATATTACCTGTTCTAAATAAAACTGTAACCAAGGTTGCTCCTGTTTGTTGAATTGCTTAGATTTGCTAAAATAGTGCTTCTTTCGCTGAAAAAACACGTTTCTGCACATGAAGAAGTTAATAGAACTCTAAACATTAGTTTTGAACTCAGTTGTAAAGTATTGTTGTGGGAACACTTTCCCTACTGTCAGAAATGACTTTTTTATACGTTTTAACTTGTTTTTTCACTACGGAATTACTATATTACCTGTTCTAAATAAAACTGTAACCAAGGTTGCTCCTGTTTGTTGAATTGCTTAGATTTGCTAAAATAGTGCTTCTTTCGCTGAGAAAACACGTTTCTGCACATGAAGAAGTTAATAGAACTCTAAACATTAGTTTTGAACTCAGTTGTAAAGTATTGTTGTGGGAACACTTTCCCTACTGTCAGAAATGACTTTTTTTTACATTTTAACTTGTTTTTTCACTACGGACTTACTATATTACTTGTTCTAAATAAAACTGTATTCATGGGTGCTCATTTGCGTAATCATGTTTAGATATGTTAAAATAGTGCTTCTTTCGCTGAGAAAACGCGTTTCTGCACATGAAGAAGTTAATAGAACTCTAAACATTAGTTTTGAACCCAGTTGTAAAGTATTGTTGTGGGAACACTTTCCCTACTGTCAGAAATGCCTTTTTTTTACATTTTAACTTGTTTTTTCACTACGGACTTACTATATTACTTGTTCTAAATAAAACTGTATTCATGGGTGCTCATTTGCGTAATCATGTTTAGATATGTTAAAATAGTGCTTCTTTCGCTGAGAAAACGCGTTTCTGCACATTAAGAACTTAATACAACTCTCAACATTAGTTTTGAACTCAGTTGTAAAGTATTGTTGTGGGAACACTTTCCCTACTGTCAGAAATGACTTTTCTTACATTTGAACTTCTTTTGTTCACTACAAAATTACTATATTACCTGTTCTAAATAAAACTGTAACCAAGGTCGCTCCTGTTTGTTGAATTGCTTAGATTTGCTAAAATAGTGCTTCTTTCGCTGAGAAAACGCGTTTCTGCACATTAAGAAGTTAATAGAACTCTAAACATTAGTTTTGAACTCAGTTGTAAAGTATTGTTGTGGGAACACTTTCCCTACTGTCAGAAATGACTTTTCTTACATTTGAACTTCTTTTGTTCACTACAAAATTACTATATTACCTGTTCTAAATAAAACTGTAACCAAGGTCGCTCCTGTTTGTTGAATTGCTTAGATTTGCTAAAATAGTGCTTCTTTCGCTGAGAAAACGCGTTTCTGCACATTAAGAAGTTAATAGAACTCTAAACATTAGTTTTGAACCCAGTTGTAAAGTATTGTTGTGGGAACACTTTCCCTACTGTCAGAAATGACTTTTTTTACATTGTAACTTGATTTTTCACTACGGAATTACTATATTACCTGTTCTAAATAAAACTGTAACCAAGGTTGCTCCTGTTTGTTGAATTGCTTAGATTTGCTAAAATAGTGCTTCTTTCGCTGAGAAAACACGTTTCTGCACATTAAGAAGTTAATAGAACTCTAAACATTAGTTTTGAACTCAGTTGTAAAGTATTGTTGTTGGAACACTTTCCCTACTGTCAGAAATGACTTTTTTATACGTTTTAACTTGTTTTTTCACTAAGGAATTACTATATTACCTGTTCTAAATAAAACTGTAACCAAGGTTGCTCCTGTTTGTTGAATTGCTTAGATTTGCTAAAATAGTGCTTCTTTCGCTGAGAAAACACGTTTCTGCACATGAAGAAGTTAATACAACTCTAAACATTAGTTTTGAACTCAGTTATAAAGTATTGTTATGGGAACACTTTCCCTACTGTCAGAAATGACTTTTTTTTACATTTTAACTTGTTTTGTCACTACGGAATTACTATATTACCTGTTCTAAATAAAACTGTATTCATGGGTGCTCATTTGCGTAATCATGTTTAGATATGTTAAAATAGTGCTTCTTTCGCTGAGAAAACACGTTTCTGCACATGAAGAAGTTAATAGAACTCTAAACATTAGTTTTGAACTCAGTTGTAAAGTATTGTTGTGGGAACACTTTCCCTACTGTCAGAAATGACTTTTTTTTACATTTTAACTTGATTTTTCACTACGGAATTACTATATTACCTGTTCTAAATAAAACTGTAACCAAGGTTGCTCCTGTTTGTTGAATTGCTTAGATTTGCTAAAATAGTGCTTCTTTCGCTGAGAAAACACGTTTCTGCACATGAAGAAGTTAATAGAACTCTAAACATTAGTTTTGAACTCAGTTGTAAAGTATTGTTGTGGGAACACTTTCCCTACTGTCAGAAATGACTTTTTTATACGTTTTAACTTGTTTTTTCACTACGGACTTACTATATTACTTGTTCTAAATAAAACTGTATTCATGGGTGCTCATTTGCGTAATCATGTTTAGATATGTTAAAATAGTGCTTCTTTCGCTGAGAAAACACGTTTCTGCACATGAAGAAGTTAATAGAACTCTAAACATTAGTTTTGAACTCAGTTGTAAAGTATTGTTGTGGGAGCAGTTTCCCTACTGTCAGAAATGACTTTTTTTTACATTTTAACTTGTTTTGTCACTACGGAATTACTATATTACCTGTTCTAAATAAAACTGTATTCATGGGTGCTCATTTGCGTAATCATGTTTAGATATGTTAAAATAGTGCTTCTTTCGCTGAGAAAACACGTTTCTGCACATGAAGAAGTTAATAGAACTCTAAACATTAGTTTTGAACCAAGTTGTAAAGTATTGTTGTGGGAACACTTTCCCTACTGTCAGAAATGACTTTTCTTACATTTGAACTTCTTTTGTTCACTACAAAATTACTATATTACCTGTTCTAAATAAAACTGTAACCAAGGTTGCTCCTGTTTGTTGAATTGCTTAGATTTGCTAAAATAGTGCTTCTGTCGCTGAGAAAACAAGTTTCTGCACATGAAGAAGTTAATAGAACTCTAAACATTAGTTTTGAACCCAGTTGTAAAGTATTGTTGTGGGAACACTTTCCCTACTGTCAGAAATGACTTTTTTTACATTTTAACTTGTTTTTTCACTACGGAATTACTATATTACCTGTTCTAAATAAAACTGTAACCAAGGTTGCTCCTGTTTGTTGAATTGCTTAGATTTGCTAAAATAGTGCTTCTTTCGCTGAGAAAACACGTTTCTGCACATGAAGAAGTTAATAGAACTCTAAACATTAGTTTTGAACTCAGTTGTAAAGTATTGTTGTGGGAACACTTTCCCTACTGTCAGAAATGACTTTTCTTACATTTGAACTTCTTTTGTTCACTACAAAATTACTATATTACCTGTTCTAAATAAAACTGTAACCAAGGTCGCTCCTGTTTGTTGAATTGCTTAGATTTGCTAAAATAGTGCTTCTTTCGCTGAGAAAACGCGTTTCTGCACATTAAGAAGTTAATAGAACTCTAAACATTAGTTTTGAACCCAGTTGTAAAGTATTGTTGTGGGAACACTTTCCCTACTGTCAGAAATGACTTTTTTTACATTGTAACTTGATTTTTCACTACGGAATTACTATATTACCTGTTCTAAATAAAACTGTAACCAAGGTTGCTCCTGTTTGTTGAATTGCTTAGATTTGCTAAAATAGTGCTTCTTTCGCTGAGAAAACACGTTTCTGCACATTAAGAAGTTAATAGAACTCTAAACATTAGTTTTGAACTCAGTTGTAAAGTATTGTTGTTGGAACACTTTCCCTACTGTCAGAAATGACTTTTTTATACGTTTTAACTTGTTTTTTCACTAAGGAATTACTATATTACCTGTTCTAAATAAAACTGTAACCAAGGTTGCTCCTGTTTGTTGAATTGCTTAGATTTGCTAAAATAGTGCTTCTTTCGCTGAGAAAACACGTTTCTGCACATGAAGAAGTTAATACAACTCTAAACATTAGTTTTGAACTCAGTTATAAAGTATTGTTATGGGAACACTTTCCCTACTGTCAGAAATGACTTTTTTTTACATTTTAACTTGCTTTTTCACTACGGACTTACTATATTACCTGCTCTGACTAAAACTGTATTCATGGGTGCTCATTTGGGTAATAATGTTTAGATATGTTAAAATAGTGCTTCTTTCGCTGAGAAAACGCGTTTCTGCACATGAAGAAGTTAATACAACTCTAAACATTAGTTTTGAACTCAGTTATAAAGTATTGTTGTGGGAACACTTTCCCTACTGTCAGAAATGACTTTTTTATACGTTTTAACTTGTTTTTTCACTACGGAATTACTATATTACCTGTTCTAAATAAAACTGTAACCAAGGTTGCTCCTGTTTGTTGAATTGCTTAGATTTGCTAAAATAGTGCTTCTTTCGCTGAGAAAACACGTTTCTGCACATGAAGAAGTTAATAGAACTCTAAACATTAGTTTTGAACTCAGTTGTAAAGTATTGTTGTGGGAACACTTTCCCTACTGTCAGAAATGACTTTTTTACATTTTAACTTGATTTTTCAATACGGAATTACTATATTACCTGTTCTAAATAAAACTGTAACCAAGGTTGCTCCTGTTTGTTGAATTGCTTAGATTTGCTAAAATAGTGCTTCTTTCGCTGAGAAAACACGTTTCTGCACATGAAGAAGTTAATAGAACTCTAAACATTAGTTTTGAACTCAGTTGTAAAGTATTGTTGTGGGAACACTTTCCCTACTGTCAGAAATGACTTTTTTTTACATTTTAACTTGTTTTTTCACTACGGACTTACTATATTACTTGTTCTAAATAAAACTGTATTCATGGGTGCTCATTTGCGTAATCATGTTTAGATATGTTAAAATAGTGCTTCTTTCGCTGAGAAAACGCGTTTCTGCACATGAAGAAGTTAATAGAACTCTAAACATTAGTTTTGAACCCAGTTGTAAAGTATTGTTGTGGGAACACTTTCCCTACTGTCAGAAATGACTTTTTTTACATTTTAACTTGATTTTTCACTACGGAATTACTATATTACCTGTTCTAAATAAAACTGTAACCAAGGTTGCTCCTGTTTGTTGAATTGCTTAGATTTGCTAAAATAGTGCTTCTTTCGCTGAGAAAACACGTTTCTGCACATTAAGAAGTTAATAGAACTCTAAACATTAGTTTTGAACTCAGTTGTAAAGTATTGTTGTTGGAACACTTTCCCTACTGTCAGAAATGACTTTTTTATACGTTTTAAGTTGTTTTTTCACTAAGGAATTACTATATTACCTGTTCTAAATAAAACTGTAACCAAGGTTGCTCCTGTTTGTTGAATTGCTTAGATTTGCTAAAATAGTGCTTCTTTCGCTGAAAAAACACGTTTCTGCACATGAAGAAGTTAATAGAACTCTAAACATTAGTTTTGAACTCAGTTGTAAAGTATTGTTGTGGGAACACTTTCCCTACTGTCAGAAATGACTTTTTTATACGTTTTAACTTGTTTTTTCACTACGGAATTACTATATTACCTGTTCTAAATAAAACTGTAACCAAGGTTGCTCCTGTTTGTTGAATTGCTTAGATTTGCTAAAATAGTGCTTCTTTCGCTGAGAAAACACGTTTCTGCACATGAAGAAGTTAATAGAACTCTAAACATTAGTTTTGAACTCAGTTGTAAAGTATTGTTGTGGGAACACTTTCCCTACTGTCAGAAATGACTTTTTTTTACATTTTAACTTGTTTTTTCACTACGGACTTACTATATTACTTGTTCTAAATAAAACTGTATTCATGGGTGCTCATTTGCGTAATCATGTTTAGATATGTTAAAATAGTGCTTCTTTCGCTGAGAAAACGCGTTTCTGCACATGAAGAAGTTAATAGAACTCTAAACATTAGTTTTGAACTCAGTTATAAAGTGTTGTTGTGATAACACTTTCCCTACTGTCAGAAATGACTTTTTTTTTACATTTTAACTTGTTTTGTCACTACGGAATTACTATATTACCTGTTCTAAATAAAACTGTATTCATGGGTGCTCATTTGCGTAATCATGTTTAGATATGTTAAAATAGTGCTTCTTTCGCTGAGAAAACACGTTTCTGCACATGAAGAAGTTAATAGAACTCTAAACATTAGTTTTGAACTCAGTTGTAAAGTATTGTTGTGGGAGCAGTTTCCCTACTGTCAGAAATGACTTTTTTTTTACATTTTAACTTGTTTTGTCACTACGGAATTACTATATTACCTGTTCTAAATAAAACTGTATTCATGGGTGCTCATTTGCGTAATCATGTTTAGATATGTTAAAATAGTGCTTCTTTCGCTGAGAAAACACGTTTCTGCACATGAAGAAGTTAATAGAACTCTAAACATTAGTTTTGAACCAAGTTGTAAAGTATTGTTGTGGGAACACTTTCCCTACTGTCAGAAATGACTTTTCTTACATTTGAACTTCTTTTGTTCACTACAAAATTACTATATTACCTGTTCTAAATAAAACTGTAACCAAGGTTGCTCCTGTTTGTTGAATTGCTTAGATTTGCTAAAATAGTGCTTCTGTCGCTGAGAAAACAAGTTTCTGCACATGAAGAAGTTAATAGAACTCTAAACATTAGTTTTGAACCCAGTTGTAAAGTATTGTTGTGGGAACACTTTCCCTACTGTCAGAAATGACTTTTTTTACATTTTAACTTGTTTTTTCACTACGGAATTACTATATTACCTGTTCTAAATAAAACTGTAACCAAGGCCGCTCCTGTTTGTTGAATTGCTTAGATTTGCTAAAATAGTGCTTCTTTCGCTGAGAAAACACGTTTCTGCACATGAAGAAGTTAATAGAACTCTAAACATTAGTTTTGAACTCAGTTGTAAAGTATTGTTGTGGGAACACTTTCCCTACTGTCAGAAATGACTTTTCTTACATTTGAACTTCTTTTGTTCACTACAAAATTACTATATTACCTGTTCTAAATAAAACTGTAACCAAGGTCGCTCCTGTTTGTTGAATTGCTTAGATTTGCTAAAATAGTGCTTCTTTCGCTGAGAAAACGCGTTTCTGCACATTAAGAAGTTAATAGAACTCTAAACATTAGTTTTGAACCCAGTTGTAAAGTATTGTTGTGGGAACACTTTCCCTACTGTCAGAAATGACTTTTTTTACATTGTAACTTGATTTTTCACTACGGAATTACTATATTACCTGTTCTAAATAAAACTGTAACCAAGGTTGCTCCTGTTTGTTGAATTGCTTAGATTTGCTAAAATAGTGCTTCTTTCGCTGAGAAAACACGTTTCTGCACATGAAGAAGTTAATACAACTCTAAACATTAGTTTTGAACTCAGTTATAAAGTATTGTTATGGGAACACTTTCCCTACTGTCAGAAATGACTTTTTTTTACATTTTAACTTGTTTTTTCACTACGGACTTACTATATTACTTGTTCTAAATAAAACTGTATTCATGGGTGCTCATTTGGGTAATAATGTTTAGATATGTTAAAATAGTGCTTCTTTCGCTGAGAAAACGCGTTTCTGCACTTGAAGAAGTTAATACAACTCTCAACATTAGTTTTGAACTCAGTTATAAAGTGTTGTTGTGGGAACACTTTCCCTACTGTCAGAAATGACTTTTTTATACGATTTAACTTGTTTTTTCACTACGGAATTACAATATTACCTGTTCTAAATAAAACTGTAACCAAGGTTGCTCCTGTTTGTTGAATTGCTTAGATTTGCTAAAATAGTGCTTCTTTCGCCGAGAAAACACGTTTCTGCACATGAAGAAGTTAATAGAACTCTAAACATTAGTTTTGAACTCAGTTATAAAGGGTTGTCGTGATAACACTTTCCCTACTGTCAGAAATGACTTTTCTTACATTTGAACTTCTTTTGTTCACTACAAAATTACTATATTACCTGTTCTAAATAAAACTGTAACCAAGGCCGCTCCTGTTTGTTGAATTGCTTAGATTTGCTAAAATAGTGCTTCTTTCGCTGAGAAAACACGTTTCTGCACATTAAGAAGTTAATAGAACTCTAAACATTAGTTTTGAACTCAGTTGTAAAGTATTGTTGTTGGAACACTTTCCCTACTGTCAGAAATGACTTTTTTATACGTTTTAAGTTGGTTTTTCACTAAGGAATTACTATATTACCTGTTCTAAATAAAACTGTAACCAAGGTTGCTCCTGTTTGTTGAATTGCTTAGATTTGCTAAAATAGTGCTTCTTTCGCTGAGAAAACACGTTTCTGCACATGAAGAAGTTAATACAACTCTAAACATTAGTTTTGAACTCAGTTATAAAGTATTGTTATGGGAACACTTTCCCTACTGTCAGAAATGACTTTTTTTTTACATTTTAACTTGTTTTTTCACTACGGACTTACTATATTACTTGTTCTAAATAAAACTGTATTCATGGGTGCTCATTTGCGTAATCATGTTTAGATATGTTAAAATAGTGCTTCTTTCGCTGAGAAAACACGTTTCTGCACATGAAGAAGTTAATAGAACTCTAAACATTAGTTTTGAACTCAGTTGTAAAGTATTGTTGTGGGAACACTTTCCGTACTGTCAGAAATGACTTTTTTTACATTTTAACTTGATTTTTCACTACGGAATTACTATATTACCTGTTCTAAATAAAACTGTAACCAAGGTTGCTCCTGTTTGTTGAATTGCTTAGATTTGCTAAAATAGTGCTTCTTTCGCTGAGAAAACACGTTTCTGCACATGAAGAAGTTAATAGAACTCTAAACATTAGTTTTGAACTCAGTTGTAAAGTATTGTTGTGGGAACACTTTCCCTACTGTCAGAAATGACTTTTCTTACATTTGAACTTCTTTTGTTCACTACAAAATTACTATATTACCTGTTCTAAATAAAACTGTAACCAAGGTCGCTCCTGTTTGTTGAATTGCTTAGATTTGCTAAAATAGTGCTTCTTTCGCTGAGAAAACGCGTTTCTGCACATGAAGAAGTTAATAGAACTCTAAACATTAGTTTTGAACCCAGTTGTAAAGTATTGTTGTGGGAACACTTTCCCTACTGTCAGAAATGACTTTTTTTACATTTTAACTTGATTTTTCACTACGGAATTACTATATTACCTGTTCTAAATAAAACTGTAACCAAGGTTGCTCCTGTTTGTTGAATTGCTTAGATTTGCTAAAATAGTGCTTCTTTCGCTGAGAAAACACGTTTCTGCACATGAAGAAGTTAATAGAACTCTAAACATTAGTTTTGAACTCAGTTGTAAAGTATTGTTGTGGGAACACTTTCCCTACTGTCAGAAATGACTTTTTTATACGTTTTAACTTGTTTTTTCACTACGGACTTACTATATTACTTGTTCTAAATAAAACTGTATTCATGGGTGCTCATTTGCGTAATCATGTTTAGATATGTTAAAATAGTGCTTTTTTCGCTGAGAAAACGCGTTTCTGCACATGAAGAAGTTAATACAACTCTCAACATTAGTTTTGAACTCGGTTGTAAAGTATTGTTGTGGGAACACTTTCCCTACTGTCAGAAATGACTTGTTTTACATTTTAACTTGTTTTTTCACTACGGAATTACTATATTACCTGTTCTAAATAAAACTGTAACCAAGGTCGCTCCTGTTTGTTGAATTGCTTAGATTTGCTAAAATAGTGCTTCTTTCGCTGAGAAAACGCGTTTCTGCACATTAAAAAGTTAATAGAACTCTAAACATTAGTTTTGAACCCAGTTGTAAAGTATTGTTGTGGGAACACTTTCCCTACTGTCAGAAATGACTTTTTTTTACATTTTAACTTGATTTTTCAGTACGGAATTACTATATTACCTGTTCTAAATAAAACTGTAACCAAGGTTGCTCCTGTTTGTTGAATTGCTTAGATTTGCTAAAATAGTGCTTCTTTCGCTGAGAAAACACGTTTCTGCACATGAAGAAGTTAATAGAACTCTAAACATTAGTTTTGAACTCAGTTGTAAAGTATTGTTGTGGGAACACTTTCCCTACTGTCAGAAATGACTTTTTTTTACATTTTAACTTGTTTTTTCACTATGGAATTACTATATTACCTGTTCTAAATAAAACTGTAACCAAGGTTGCTCCTGTTTGTTGAATTGCTTAGATTTGCTAAAATAGTGCTTCTTTCGCTGAGAAAACACGTTTCTGCACATGAAGAAGTTAATAGAACTCTAAACATTAGTTTTGAACTCAGTTGTAAAGTATTGTTGTGGGAACACTTTCCCTACTGTCAGAAATGACTTTTCTTACATTTGAACTTCTTTTGTTCACTACAAAATTACTATATTACCTGTTCTAAATAAAACTGTAACCAAGGTCGCTCCTGTTTGTTGAATTGCTTAGATTTGCTAAAATAGTGCTTCTTTCGCTGAGAAAACGCGTTTCTGCACATGAAGAAGTTAATAGAACTCTAAACATTAGTTTTGAACCCAGTTGTAAAGTATTGTTGTGGGAACACTTTCCCTACTGTCAGAAATGACTTTTTTTACATTGTAACTTGATTTTTCACTACGGAATTACTATATTACCTGTTCTAAATAAAACTGTAACCAAGGTTGCTCCTGTTTGTTGAATTGCTTAGATTTGCTAAAATAGTCCTTCTTTCGCTGAGAACACACGTTTCTGCACATGAAGAAGTTAATAGAACTCTAAACATTAGTTTTGAACTCAGTTATAAAGTATTGTTGTGGGAACACTTTCCCTACTGTCAGAAATGACTTTTCTTACATTTTAACTTGTTTTTTCACTACGAACTTACTATATTACTCTTTCTAAATAAAACTGTATTCATGGGTGCTCATTTGGGTAATAGTGTTTAGATATGTTAAAATAGTGCTTGTTTCGCTGAGAAAACGCGTTTCTGCACATTAAGAAGTTAATACAACTCTAAACATTAGTTTTGAACTCAGTTATAAAGTGTTGTTGTGATAACACTTTCCCTACTGTCAGAAATGACTTTTTTATACGTTTTAACTTGTTTTTTTCACTACGGAATTACTTTATTACCTGTTCTAAATAAAACTGTAACCAAAGTTGCTCCTGTTTGTTGAATTGCTTAGATTTGCTAAAATAGTGCTTCTTTCGCTGAGAAAACACGTTTCTGCACATGAAGAAGTTAATACAACTCTAAACATTAGTTTTAAACTCAGTTATAAAGGGTTGTCGTGATAACACTTTCCCTACTGTCAGAAATGACTTTTTTTACATTTTAACTTGTTTTTTCACTACGGACTTACTATATTACTTGTTCTAAATAAAACTGTATTCATGGGTGCTCATTTGGGTAATAGTGTTTGGATATGTTAAAATAGTGCTTCTTTCGCTGAGAAAACGCGTTTCTGCACATTAAGAAGTTAATACAACTCTAAACATTAGTTTTGAACTCAGTTATAAAGTGTTGTTGTGATAACACTTTCCCTACTGTCAGAAATGACTTTTTTTTACATTTTAACTTGTTTTGTCACTACGGAATTACTATATTACCTGTTCTAAATAAAACTGTATTCATGGGTGCTCATTTGCGTAATCATGTTTAGATATGTTAAAATAGTGCTTCTTTCGCTGAGAAAACGCGTTTCTGCACATTAAGAAGTTAATAGAACTCTAAACATTAGTTTGGAACTCAGTTGTAAAGTATTGTTGTGGGAACACTTTCCCTATTGTCAGAAATGACTTTTTTTACATTTTAACTTGTTTTTTCACTACGGAATTACTATATTACCTGTTCTAAATAAAACTGTAACCAAGGTTGCTCCTGTTTGTTGAATTGCTTAGATTTGCTAAAATAGTGCTTCTTTCGCTGAGAAAACACGTTTCTGCACATGAAGAAGTTAATAGAACTCTAAACATTAGTTTTGAACCCAGTTGTAAAGTATTGTTGTGGGAACACTTTCCCTACTGTCAGAAATGACTTTTTTTACATTTTAACTTGATTTTTCACTACAAAATTACTATATTACCTGTTCTAAATAAAACTGTAACCAAGGTTGCTCCTGTTTGTTGAATTGCTTAGATTTGCTAAAATAGTGCTTTTTCGCTGAGAAAACACGTTTCTGCACATGAAGAAGTTAATAGAACTCTAAACATTAGTTTTGAACTCAGTTGTAAAGTATTGTTGTGGGAACACTTTCCCTACTGTCAGAAATTACTTTTCTTACATATTAACTTGTTTTTTCACTACGGACTTACTATATTACTTGTTCTAAATAAAACTGTAATCATGGGTGCTCATTTGGGTAATAGTGTTTAGATATGTTAAAATAGTGCTTCTTTCGCTGAGAAAACGCGTTTCTGCACTTTAAGAAGTTAATACAACTCTCAACATTAGTTTTGAACTCAGTTATAAAGTGTTGTTGTGATAACACTTTCCCTACTGTCAGAAATGACTTTTTTATACGTTTTAACTTGTTTTTTTCACTACGGAATTACTTTATTACCTGTTCTAAATAAAACTGTAACCAAAGTTGCTCCTGTTTGTTGAATTGTTTAGATTTGCTAAAATAGTGCTTCTTTCGCTGAAAAAACACGTTTCTGCACATGAAGAAGTTAATAGAACTCTAAACATTAGTTTTGAACTCAGTTATAAAGGGTTGTCGTGATAACACTTTCCCTACTGTCAGAAATGACTTTTTTTACATTTTAACTTGTTTTTTCACTACGGACTTACTATATTACTTGTTCTAAATAAAACTGTATTCATGGGTGCTCATTTGGGTAATAGTGTTTAGATATGTTAAAATAGTGCTTCTTTCGCTGAGAAAACGCGTTTCTGCACTTTAAGAAGTTAATACAACTCTCAACATTAGTTTTGAACTCAGTTGTAAAGTATTGTTGTGGGAACACTTTCCCTACTGTCAGAAATGACTTTTTTTTACATTTTAACTTGTTTTGTCACTACGGAATTACTATATTACCTGTTCTTAATAAAACTGTAACCAAGGTTGCTCCTATTTGTTGAATTGCTTAGATTTGCTAAAATAGTGCTTCTTTCGCTGAGAAAACACGTTTCTGCACTTTAAGAAGTTAATACAACTCTCAACATTAGTTTTGAACTCAGTTATAAAGTGTTGTTGTGATAACACTTTCCCTACTGTCAGAAATGACTTTTTTATACGTTTTAACTTGTTTTTTCACTACGGAATTACTATATTACCTGTTCTAAATAAAACTGTAACCAAGGTTGCTCCTGTTTGTTGAATTGCTTAGATTTGCTACAATAGTGCTTTTTCGCTGAGAAAACACTTTTCTGCACATGAAGAAGTTAATAGAACTCTAAACATTAGTTTTGAACTCAGTTGTAAAGTATTGTTGTGGGAACACTTTCCCTACTGTCAGAAATTACTTTTTTTACATTTTAACTTGTTTTTTCACTACGGACTTACTATATTACTTGTTCTAAATAAAACTGTATTCATGGGTGCTCATTTGGGTAATAGTGTTTAGATATGTTAAAATAGTGCTTCTTTCGCTGAGAAAACGCGTTTCTGCACATGAAGAAGTTAATAGAACTCTAAACATTAGTTTTGAACTCAGTTATAAAGGGTTGTCGTGATAACACTTTCCCTACTGTCAGAAATGACTTTTTTTACATTTTAACTTGTTTTTTCACTACGGACTTACTATATTACTTGTTCTAAATAAAACTGTATTCATGGGTGCTCATTTGGGTAATAGTGTTTAGATATGTTAAAATAGTGCTTCTTTCGCTGAGAAAACGCGTTTCTGCACTTTAAGAAGTTAATACAACTCTCAACATTAGTTTTGAACTCAGTTGTAAAGTATTGTTGTGGGAACACTTTCCCTACTGTCAGAAATGACTTTTTTTTACATTTTAACTTGTTTTGTCACTACGGAATTACTATATTACCTGTTCTAAATAAAACTGTAACCAAGGTTGCTCCTGTTTGTTGAATTGCTTAGATTTGCTAAAATAGTGCTTCTTTCGCTGAGAAAACACGTTTCTGCACATGAAGAAGTTAACAGAACTCTAAACATTAGTTTTGAACTCAGTTATAAAGGGTTGTCGTGATAACACTTTCCCTACTGTCAGAAATGACTTTTTTTACATTTTAACTTGTTTTCTCACTACGGACTTACTATATTACTTGTTCTAAATAAAACTGCATTCATGGGTGCTCATTTGGGTAATAGTGTTTAGATATGTTAAAATAGTGCTTCTTTCGCTGAGAAAACGCGTTTCTGCACTTTAAGAAGTTAATACAACTCTCAACATTAGTTTTGAACTCAGTTGTAAAGTATTGTTGTGGGAACACTTTCCCTACTGTCAGAAATGACTTTTTTTACATTTTAACTTGTTTTGTCACTACGGAATTACTATATTACCTGTTCTAAATAAAACTGTAACCAAGGTTGCTCCTGTTTGTTGAATTGCTTAGATTTCCTAAAATAGTGCTTCTTTCGCTGAGAAAACACGTTTCTGCACTTTAAGAAGTTAATACAACTCTCAACATTAGTTTTGAACTCAGTTATAAAGTTTTGTTGTGATAACACTTTCCCTACTGTCAGAAATGACTTTTCTTACATTTTAACTTGTTTTTTCACTATGGCATTACTATATTACTTGTTCTAAATAAAACTGTATTCATTGGTGCTCATTTGCGTAATCATGTTTAGATATGTTAAAATAGTGCTTCTTTCGCTGAGAAAACACGTTTCTGCACATGAAGAAGTTAACAGAACTCTAAACATTAGTTTTGAACTCAGTTGTAAAGTATTGTTGTGGTAACACTTTCCCTACTGTCAGAAATGACTTTTTTATACGTTTTAACTTGTTTTTTCACTACGGAATTACTATATTACCTGTTCTAAATAAAACTATAACCAAGGTTGCTCCTGTTTGTTGAATTGCTTAGATTTGCTAAAATAGTGCTTCTTTCGCTGAGAAAACACGTTTCTGCACATGAAGAAGTTAATACAACTCTCAACATTAGTTTTGAACTCAGTTGTAAAGTATTGTTGTGGGAACACTTTCCCTACTTTCAGAAATGACTTTTTTTTACATATTAATTTGTTTTTTCACTACGGAATTACTATATTACCTGTTCCAAATAAAACTGTAACCAAGGTTGCTCCTGTTTGTTGAATTGCTTAGATTTGCTAAAATAGTGCTTCATTCGCTGAGAAAACACGTTTCTGCACATTAAGAAGTTAATACAACTCTAAACATTAGTTTTGAACTCAGTTGTAAAGTATTGTTGTGGGAACACTTTCCCTACTGTCAGAAATGACTTTTTTTTACATTTTAACTTGTTTTTTCACTACGGAATTACTATATTACCTGTTCTAAATAAAACTGTATTCATGGGTGCTCATTTGGGTAATCATGTTTTGATATGTTAAAATAGTGCTTCTTTCGCTGAGAAAACGCGTTTCTGCACATGAAGAAGTTAATACAACTCTCAACATTAGTTTTGAACTCAGTTATAAAGTATTGTTGTGGGAGCAGTTTCCCTACTGTCAGAAATGACTTTTTTTTACATTTTAACTTGTTTTTTCACTACAGAATTACTATATTAGCTGTTCTAAATAAAACTGTAACCAAGGTTGCTCCTGTTTGTTGAATTGCTTAGATTTGCTAAAATAGTGCTTCTTTCGCTGAGAAAACACGTTTCTGCACATGAAGAAGTTAACAGAACTCTAAACATTAGTTTTGAACTCAGTTGTAAAGTATTGTTGTGGGAACACTTTCCCTACTGTCAGAAATGACTTTTTTATACGTTTTAACTTGTTTTTTCACTACGGAATTACTATATTAGCTGTTCTAAATAAAACTGTAACCAAGGTTGCTCCTGTTTGTTGAATTGCTTAGATTTGCTAAAATAGTGCTTCTGTCGCTGAGAAAACACGTTTCTGCACATGAAGAAGTTAATAGAACTCTAAACATTAGTTTTGAACTCAGTTGTAAAGTATTGTGGGAACACTTTCCCTACTGCCAGAAATGACTTTTCTTACATTTTAACTTGTTTTTTCACTACGGACTTACTATATTACTTGTTCTAAATAAAACTGTATTCATGGGTGCTCATTTGGGTAATAGTGTTTAGATATGTTAAAATAGTGCTTCTTTCGCTGAGAAAACGCGTTTCTGCACATTAAGAAGTTAATACAACTGTCAACATTAGTTTTGAACTCAGTTATAAAGTATTGTTGTGGGAACACTTTCCCTACTGTCAGAAATGACTTTTTTTTACATTTTAACTTGTTTTGTTCACTACGGACTTACTATATTACCTGTTCTAAATAAAACTGTATTCATGGGTGCTCATTTGGGTAATCATGTTTTGATATGTTAAAATAGTGCTTCTTTCGCTGAGAAAACGCGTTTCTGCACATTAAGAAGTTAATACAACTCTCAACATTAGTTTTGAACTCAGTTATAAAGTATTGTTGTGGGAGCAGTTTCCCTACTGTCAGAAATGACTTTTTTTACACTTTAACTTGTTTTTTCACTACGGAATTACTATATTACCTGTTCTAAATAAAACTGTAACCAAGGTTGCTCCTGTTTGTTGAATTGCTTAGATTTGCTAAAATAGTGCTTCTTTCGCTGAGAAAACGCGTTTCTGCACTTGAAGAAGTTAATACAACTCTCAACATTAGTTTTGAACTCAGTTATAAAGTATTGTTGTGGGAGCAGTTTCCCTACTGTCAGAAATGACTTTTTTTTAATTTTTGTATTTTTCAGTACAGAATTACTTGTTCTAAAAAAAAATGTATTCATGGGTGCTCAATTCGGTAAACTTGTTTAGATCTGTTAAAATAATCCTTCTTTCACTGAGAAAACGCTTTTTTGCACATGCTGAAGTTAATACATCTCTCAACATTAGGTTTGAACTCAATTTAACAGTATTGTTATAGGAACACTTTCCCTACTGTCAGAAATGAACTCAAATAAACAGTAGTAAAGTCAAGTCAAGTCATGTCAAGTGGGTTTTATTGTCATTTCAGCTACATACAGAGTACACAGTGAAACGAAACAACATTCCTCCAGGACCATGGTGCAACATAGACAGTGCATACAAAACACAAGTGCAACACAAACAAGTGCGGACAGACAACACAACACAATACAGACAGAGAATAATAAATAATTGGCGGTAGTGTGCAAATTATGCAGTGTGTAATAAGTATTGAGTCCAGTGAGGTAGTAAAGTTATTAGTGCAAATGCTTTGTGCAAAAAATGCTTCCCATTTTATCTGGGGTAAATGGTTGGAGAGAGAGAGAGTGTGTGTATGTGCATGTAACAGAAAAGACATCAGTTCAGAAGTTGAGTTGAGAAGTCTGATGGCTTGGGGGAAGAAGCTATTGCAGAGTCTGGTCGTGTTGGACCGGATACTGTGGTATCTTCTTCCTGATGGCAGGAGGGAGAACAGTCTGTGTGAAGGGTGGGTGGAGTCATCCACAATGCTGGTTGCTTTGCGGATGCAGTGGGCAGTGTAAATGTCCATGACTGAGGGGAGAGAGACTCCGATGATCCTCTCAGCTGTCCTCACAATGCGTTGGAGGGTCTTGCGGTCAGAGGCTATGCAGGTCCCAAACCAGGCAGTGATGCAGCTGCTTAGGATGCTCTCTATGGTCCCTCTATAGAAGAGGGTGAGGATGGGTGGAGGGAGACGGGCCTTTCTCAGCTTCCGGAGGAAGTAGAGATGCTGCTGGGCTTTCTTGGCTGTAGAGCTGGTGTTCAGGGACCAGGTGAGGTTCTCCGCTAGGTGGACACCAAGGAACTTGGTGCTCTTAACGATCTCCACAGAGGAGCCGTTGATGTTGATGTTGATGTTGTTATAGGAACACTTTCCCTACTGTCAGAAATTACTTTTTTACATTTTAACTATTTTTTTCACTACGGAATTACTATCTTACCTGTTCTAATTAAAACTGTATTTATGGGTGCTCATTTGGGTAAACATGTTTAGATCTGTTAAAATAGTGCTTCTTTCACTGAGAAAATGCGTTTCTGCACATGAAGAAGTTAATACAGCTCTCAACATTAGTTTTGAACTCATTTAAACAGTTTTGTTATAAGAACACTTTCCCTACTGTCAGAAATGATTTATTTTTTACTCTTTAACTTTTTTCACTACAGAATTACTATATTGCCTATTCTAAATAATACTGTATTCATGGGTGCTCCTTTGGGTAAACATGTTAACATATGTTAAAATAGTGCTTAATTTACTGAGAAAACACGTTTTGCAGCATTGTTATAGAAACACTTTACCTACTTTGAGAAATGACTTTTTTTTACATTTTAACTTGCTTTATGACCTGTTCAATAATAATAATAAAACTGTTACCAACTTTGCTCGTTTGGGTATACTATTTTAGATATGTTAAAATCTGCTTGTTTTACTGCAAAAACATGTTTCTGCACATGGACAGAAATGACTTTTTTTCACTACTGAATTACTGTTTTACCTGTTCTTAATAAAACTTTAACCAATGGTTCTTATTTGGGTAGAAGTGTTTGGATATGTTAAATTAGTGCCTCTAGGAACACTTTATGTACGGTCAGAAGGAACACTTTACCTACGGTCAGAAATGACTTTTTTTCACAATGGAATTACTGTTTTACCTGTTCTTAATACAACTGTAACCAGGGGTGCTCAATTGGGTAGAATTGCTTAGATATGTTAATATCCTGCTTGTTTACCTACTGTCAGAAATGTCTTTGCTGTTTTACCTGTTCTTAATAATACTGTATAAAAAAAAAGGTCATTTTGGTAGAATTGTTTCAATATGTTAAATTAGTGCTTTTCTCACTTAAAAATGCCATATTTGCACTTGGAGAAGTTAAAACTACTCTTTTCATTAGTTTTGAACTAAATTAAACAGTATTATGACAGGAACACTTCACCTACTGTCATAAACAACTATTTAAATTTTAACATGTTTTTTCACTTGTAGTTTTACTTGCTTTTAATAAAACTGTAATGAAGGGTTGCTAATTTGGGTTGATGTGATTAGATTTGTTAACATTCTGCTTGTTTCACTGAGAAAACGCATTTCTTCACATGAATAAGTTAATAAAACTCTCAACATTATTTTTAAACTCAATTAAACAGAATTGTGATAGGAACACTTCACCTACTAACAGACATGGCTTTTTTACATTTTAACTTTCCTTATGGCATTACTTTTTTTTACCTGCTTTTTAAAAAAATTTAACGAAGGGTCGTCATTTGGGTATTTGTGTATAGATATGTTAAGATACGTATAGATACGTGCTTCTTTCACTGAGAAAACGTGTTTCTGTCCATGGAGAAGTTAATAAAACTCTCAACATTAGTTCTAAACTGCATAAAGCAGTATTGGGGTAGGATCACCACAGCTACTGTCAGAAATGACTATTTTATATTTTAACTTGTTTTTTCACTACGCAATTTCTGTTTTCCCTGTTCTATTCGAACATCAAATGTTTGACTGCAGTAAATGCAGCGCAAGATAACGTCAGAGCCTGATTTGTTTGGAAAACTTCAGTGGGAGCCAGTAGTCACAAAGAAAGGAGACACAGGAGGAAATAGGTTAAAAACTGATTAACTATCCATCAATCAATTAAATTCTAATCAAAGCACAGTGCTAGTATAGTTACTATGCTGATTTTGAGATGATAAATATCTGGTTTAACATTATTTTCTTAACCATACTGAATGTTAACTAGGTCTGATGTTAGTCATGTTTTACACGTTTGATACCTATGGTATCAAAGCTAATATTGATTCAACGTCTGTCAAGAATGTAAAAGTTACCTTAAATCTTAGAAATTAAGAGGAAAGGTAGCATACATAGTTTTGTCTCACCAAAGAGAAAGGTGAGAGAAAAAGAAAATATAGCTAAATGGTGAAGATTAGGTGGAAGAGGAAAGAGATAATGGGGTAGGAGGAGAGAGAAGAGCAGGATTAGGTGGAAGGAGAGAGAAAAGAGGTGAAACAAGAGAGAGATGAGGTGGAAGGAGGAAGATAAGAGAAGGATAAGGTGGAAGGAGAGAGAAAAGAGATTGAAGGAGAGAGAGACAAGGACAAAGTTCTTCTTTTATACAGTATAAATCTGTTCAAGCTACGGAGGGACAAATTGGGAGAATGTGTTCTGAGTAAACAATAAAAGCAATGTTCAGTACCCTTGAGTGCTACCACCCATTTATTTCCACAGTGAATTTATGCTCACCTTAGTACAGCTCAGATCTTCAGGGGTACGTTTTTCTTTGGATAGTTTCTTCTTGTACAAATGTTGCCTGGAAAGCTGCCACTTTGACACAGTCAAAAACGTTTACTTTCCCTCACACACATCTACCACTCATCACCTATGATTTACCATAATGCATTTCCTATGATAATGCCCATCTCCTGTTAAGTGAGATCACATTGTATGGTCACTTATTCCTAACATAAACTGAATCTTTTATAGTATCTACCATTCTATTTCTCATCAAACTGTGATTAAATTCAGTATATATAAGACTTCCATATGTTGCCACCCCTCAAAAATTCCTCGCCTCCCCATAAATATTTTTTTAGATCCACTCCTATTCTGAGAGTAGGTGAAGTGTTGCTAACACAGTACTGCGCTTCATTGAGTTGATCAACTAATGTTGAGAATTGAATTAACTATCCATGGGCATAAACACGTTTTCTCTGCGAAAGAACCACTTATCTAAACGCGTATCTTTACAACAAACGCATATCTAAACAAATCTATACAAATAGGCACCATTGTTTACAGTTATAGTAAAATCAAGTGATATAATAATTCCATAGTGAACAGTTCAAATAAGTTAAAATAATAAAAAGAGTAATTTCTGAGAGTATGTGAAGTGTTCCTATTACAATACTGATTCATGAAGTTTAAAACTAATGTAGAGTTTTATTAACTTCTCGATGGGCTGAAAGGCGTTTTCTCAGTGAAAAGACCACCCAAATGCCACCCTAAAAGACAGCCTTGCCACCCCTGCTGCCACCCCAGTTGGCAGCTACGAATTCAAAGAAAATGTAAGGCCAATTTGACATTTACGAGCGCGAATCTCAAATGTCCGAGCGCAGTGAATGCAGCAGGAGATGACGGCAGAGCAGCAAAAGACTGGTTTGTTTGGGAAACTGAGTGGCGTGAAATGAGGGAGCCAGGAGTTGGGAGGAAAAGAAGACAGGGGAGGAACGAGATGAAAAACTGATTAACTATCCATCAATCAATTAAACTGCAATGAAAGCACAGTGCTAGTATAGGTAAAATTTTGATTTATAAATATCATCTCAAAGAGGATTGAACGTTATTTTGCAAGATTTTGTAATGTTAGCGAGGTCTGGCGTTGGTTATGAGTAAAGTAGGTTATAGATTCAACGTCTGTAAAGAAAAACGTTGTAAACGTTACTTTGAATATTACAGAAAGGAGAGGAAAGGTAGCATACATAGTTTTACATAGGCAAGAGAATTAGAAAATGAAAGTAAACGGTGAAGATGAGGTGGAAGAGGAGATAGAAATAAGGTGAAAGATCAGAGGGAAGAGAAGAATCCTTCTCTTCCCTCTGATAGTGGAACAAGAAAGAAAAGAGGTGGAAGGAGAGAGAAAGGAGGTTGAAGGAGTAACTTGTTTGGATGCTATGACCCATTTTTTTCCACTGTGAATTTATGCATTATTGCATTGACGAGGTTTTAAATAGTGTAAACATATTAAGTGTGTGCCTGTGTATAGATAAAATGTATATAATTGCTGTTTACATTTTTCTTCCTTATGTATGTATGTATGTATGTTATCGAAAAACACAGTGTTCGTTTAACACTACAGGTGTTCATTTAACACCGTCTAGTTTGCTGTGTAACATTTATTTATTAAGTGTTGTTTAAAGATTAAACATAGTTTTTGTTCATATATTTTGTTATGTTTGTATAGGCTATATTAACTTTATTTTTTTTCTCACTGAAATTCTTAATTTACATACTGCCCCAGCGCCTTATCCTTTGTTTAACATGTTAGGGTTAGGGTTTTTACATGTTCGTTTCAAAGCTTTAGATAAAGGGGAATTGTCTTAGAGAAGCCCCAGCCGCAGAACCATATTTTTGCCCAGAAACATACAAGATTTCAGTGGTGTCCATTCCCAAATCCCAAAAAACTCTAATGCCCTAATCTCAAAACCCAGGACACCTACACTTCTAATTGAGAAAAATTCAGACACAAATTAGGAAACCTTAAGCGCATTACCCATGCTAACCTGTAGATGTCACCAACGGCATTCACTTTCCAAGCCCATTGTCCATTGTGTTGGATGATAGTTCAGGAGTGCAACAGGTTTATTTAGTTCTGTGTACTATTCTATTGGAAATAGCCGCCTTATGGCATTTTATGTTGAACGTTCTGGCAAACACAAAGACATTGTTTCAGCGCTAATCAAGCAACATTGTTGTTTTGGGACCTTTGCCCAGGGTATTAACACTTACAGCCCCCCAAGACTCTTCTCTGAATTTTCAGAATTTTATCATTTAGTGGTTTTGACTTAGACTTAGCAGTGTACAGTGACAAAGTAATAATTGTAGGAGATTTTAACATTTATTTTGAAAAGACATGCAATCCATTAATGAAGATAATAAAGATATATGTTCTGATATACCCAAAACATAACTGGGTCTACACATTACTGGAAACATACCCTGGGTTTAGTTTTGACCTAAATGTTCTTCCTCAAAGCTCAGTATTTGTAGACCATTACCTAATCTTTTATAAGTTACAGCTTCATGTTTCACTCCCCCCCCCAAAAAATTTACTCTCCATCTACAGTTAAAACCAGAAGTTTACATACACTATATAAAAAGACACAAGTACACAGGCATTTTTTTCTCACTGCCTGACATGAAATCAGAATAAATGTTTCCCATTTTAGGTGAACTAGGGTTACCAAAATTATTTCTATTTAGGGTAAAGGTGTAAAGGTGATTTTTATTACTTTCTTCAAGGTCAAAATACATTTCATTAGTATTTGGTACCATTGCCCTTAATCTGTATGACGTCAAACATTTTGGATATCCTTCCACAAGCTTCTCGCAATAGTTGGCAGGAATTTTGGCCCATTCTTCCTGACAGAACTGGTGTAACTGAGGCATTTTTGTAGGTCACCATGCCTTTTCAGCTTTGCCAATACCTTTTCAAGAGGATTAAGATCAGGGCTTTGTGATGGCCAAAACATTGATTTTGTTATCCTTAAGCCACTCTGTAACCAGTTTGGCAGTATGCTTTGACCCATTTGCACCCAAGCCTTAACATCCTGGCTAATGTCTTGAGATGTTGCTTCAGCATTTCCACATAATGTTCTTTCCTCATGATGCCATCTATTTTGTGAAGTGCACAGTCCCTTCTGCAGCAAAACAACCCCACAACATGATGCTGCCACCCCTGTGTTTCACAGTTGGGATGGTGTTCTCTGGCTTGCTAGCTTCCCTCTTTTTCCTCCAAACGTAACGATGGTCATTATGGCCAAACAAATCAATTTTAGTTTCGTCCAGACCACAGAACACGTCTCCAAAAATTAAGGTCTTTGTCCCTGTGTTCATTTGCAAACATTAATCTGGCTTTTTTATGAGTCTTTTGGAGTAATGGCTTCCTGGCAGAGTGGCCTTTCAGCTCATGTCGATTCACTGTGGATAATGACACACTCTTACCAGCTTCAAACAACATCTTCACAAGGTCTTTTGCTTTTGTTCTTATATGCACATTTCGGACCAAAGTATTTACTGGGACACAGTCTCCTTCTTGAGCGGTATAATGGCCGGACATTCCCATCTTGTTTGTACTTATGAACGAGGCACAAAGCTGTTAAATTAGTCATTAAATCTTTGATCAAGAAACCAAATCTTGATCCTAGTGCACTATTTAAGAACAGACCCATTTCTAACCTAACATTTATATGTAACATCTTAGTAACAGTTGTGGCCCAACAACTCTTATACCTGCGTAAGAACCACATGTATGAGAAATTCCAATCTGGATTCAGACCCTACCATAGCACTGAGACAGCTTTAGTGAAGATAACAAACGTAAAGGATTTATCTTCAAATTATTCAAAAGTGAGATGTGGAATTCCGTAAGGCTCTATTTTAGGACAGCTATTATTTTACTTTTCTACATCTTTGGAACATTGCCGAGCTATGAGATGTCTTATTTCTACATGATGCAGAGAAATTAGTAAATCCTTTTCATACCTCAAGGCTAGATTATAGCAACACACTATTGTCATACCTAAATTTAAACTAGTTTAAAATGCTGCACCCAGGGTCCTTACTAATATAGAAAGAGTTTCAGTCCAGTCCAATTCCCCACTATAAAAATCTACTATTGACATACAAAACCATATGTAGTCTTGTTCCTGGGTACCTGCAGGACCTCTATTCCTATAACCATAACCATTATAATTATTTAGATCACAGGATGCTGGCTTCTTACCAGTTCCCAAAAATTTTTTTCTTATAAACCCCTAACGTACAGTAGCACAAGCAAGGAGGCTCAGGAGACAGGTCTGACCCTTAGAAAGAGACCCATAGGACCAAGAATGTTAAAACCAAGGGGCTTGGATTAAATGGTTCCATCAAAATGTTTAATCTTTAAATTTCAGTACTTGTCCTTCAGAAACACAAAAAAGGCATTTAAGTCAAATTTTTGGTTCGTGTACTTTTTGTTGTTTACAATACTGTGCTTTTCCCAGGCTCTTCAACCTTAGATAGAGTTCCCTGAGCTTGTAATTGGGTCTGGGTTCAGGTTTATTTTTAGCAATCTGATTCCTCAGTACCATCATCTGTGTCTCAAGACTTATAAGTGTTATATCTATATCCCAGTGTGGCAATGGTTGAGAGAACAAGATATACATTTGGATTTTGGCTCTCACTTTATGTTATGATTCTTGAAACAGGACATTTTTACAGTTTTACAAAAAAATCTTCTTATCATCTTACAATTATGTTTCAGAAGCCAGTGCCCCTCTGTGGGTGGATGAGCTAAGTCCTGGTTGTTTTATGCCAAGAAAATGGGATGAGGGTTGTTGAATCTTGAATTCATGGGTTGTGGTTGCCAAGGCTTACTGGTTTGGAAGGCAGTACTGGGAGGCTTCTGTTAATAAAAAAAAGCTGGGCATGATGCTTATCATACAGTGGGGAAAAAAGTATTTAGTCAGTCACTAATTGTGCAAGTTCTCCCACTTCGAAAAATGAGAGAGGCCTGTAATTGACATCATAGGTGGACCTCAACTATGAGAGACAAAATGAGAAAAAAAATCTGAAAATCACATTGTCTGATTTTTAAATAATTTATTTGCAAATAATGGTGGAAAATAAGTATTTGGTCACCTACAAACAAACAAGATTTCTGACTGTCACAGACCTGTAACTTCTTCTTTAAGAGGCTCCAAACTCCACTATGGTGAAGACCAAAGAGCTGTCAAAGGACACCAGAATTCTACATGGTAGACCTGCACCAGGCTGGGAAGACTGAATCTGCAATAGGCAAGCAGTTTGGTGTGAGGAAATCTACTGTGGGAGCAATAATCAGAAAATGGGAGACCTACAAGACCACTGCTAATCTCCCTCTAACAGGGGCTCCACGCAAGATCTCAGCCCATGGGGTCAAAATGATCACAAGAATGGTGAGCAAAAATCCCAGAACCACACGGGGGGACCTAGTGAATGACCTGCAGAAAGCTGGGACCAATGTTACAAATGCTACCGTCAGTAACACACTACGCCGCCAGGGGCCTAGATCTTGCAGTGCCAGATGTGTTCCCCTGCTTAAGCCAGTACATATCCGGGCGCATCTGAAGTTTGCTAGAGAGCATTTGGATGTTCCAGAAGAGTATTGGGAGAATGTCTTATGGTCAGATGAAACCAAAGTAGAACTGTTTGGTACAAACACAACTCGTTATACTCGTTGTGTTTGGAGGAGAGTGAATACTGATGTGCATTCAAAGAACACCATACCAACTGTGAAGCATGGGGGTGGCAACATCATGCTTTGGGGCTGTTTCTCTGCAAAGGGACTAGGACGACTGGTCCGTGTACATGAAAGAATGAATGGGGCCATGTATTGTGAGTTTTTGAGTGCAAACCTCCTTCCATCAGCAAGGGCATTGAAGATGAAACATGGCTGGGTCTTTCAGCATGACAATGATCCCAAGCACACTGCCAGGGCAACAAAGGAGTGGCTTCGTAAGAAGCCTAGCCAGTCTCCAGATCTCAACCTCATAGAAAACCTTTGGAGGGAGTTGAAAGTCTGTGTTGCCCACTGACAGCCCCAAAACATCACTGCTCTAGAGGAGATCTGCATGGAGGAATGGGCCAACATACCAGCAACGGTGTGTGCCAACCTTGTGAAGACTTACAGAAAACGTTTGACCTCTGTCATTGCCAACAAAGGATATATAACAAAGTATTGAGATGAACTTTTGTTATTGAACAAATACTTATTTTCCACCATTATTTGCAAATAAATTCTTTAAAAATCAGACAATGTGATTTTCTGAATTTATTTCTCATTTTGTCTCTCATAGTTGAGGTCTACCTATGATGTCAATTACAGGCCTCTCTCATCTTTTTAAGTGGAAGAACTTGCACAATTAGTGACTGACTAAATACTTTTTTCCCCACTGTATGTACAGTGCCCTCCATAATTATTGGCACCCCTGGTTAAGATGTGTTCTTTAGCTTCTAATAAATTGAGTTTTTTTTCTAAATAATATAGGACCACGATGGAAAAAAGAGTAAAATCCAACCTTTAACTCAAGTGAAAAAAATCCCACATTAAGAAATAATTGTTTAACATCAAATCATGTGTGCCACAATTATTGGCACCCCTGATGTTAATACTTTGTACAACCCCCTTTTGCCAACAAAACAGCACCTAATCCTCTCTTATAATGTTTCACAAGATGGGAGAATACAGATAGAGGGATCTTTGACCATTCCTCTTTGCACAATCTCTCTAAATCATCCAGCGACCTGGGTCCTCTCCTCTTCAGCTCACCCCACAGGTTTTCAATGGGGTTGAGGTCTGGGGACTGAGATGGCCATGGGAGGAGCTTGATTCTGCGTGTGGTGAACCATTTCTGTGTAGATTTGGCCATATGTTTTGGGTCATTATCTTGCTGAAAGACCCAGTGACGACCCATCTTCAGCTTTTGGGCAGAAGCCACCAGATTTTGTTTTAAAATGTCCTGGTATTTCAAAGCAGTCATGATGCCATGCACCCTAACAAGGGCCTTTGGAAGAGAAACAGGCCCACAGCATCACTGATCCTCCCCCATATTTCACAGTGGGCATGAGGTGCTTTTCTGCATACTCAGCTCTTGTGTTACGCCAGACCCACTTAGAGCATTTGTTGCCAAAAAGCTCTATCTTAGTTTCATCTGACCAAAGCACACGGTCCCAGTTGAAGTTTTAGTACTGCTTAGCAAACTCCAGATGTTTGCGTTTATGATTGTGAGTGAGAAAAGTTTTTTTCCGTGCATGCCTCCCAAACAGCTTGTTGGCATGCAGATAGCGCCTGATGGTTGTTTAGGAGACTTTGTGACCCCAAGAAGCTACCATTTGTTGCAATTCTGTAACAGTGAGCTTTGGAGACCTTTTTATTTCTGCGTGGTGGCAAAATAAACTTGCGTCCTCGTCCAGGCGTGTTTACCACTGTTCCAGTTGTTTTAAACTTCTTAATTCCTCTGACAGTAGATATGGACAGGTGGAGGTGAGTGGCTATTTTTTTGTAGCCATTGCTTGACTTGTGGAGGTCAACACACATCTGCCTTACTTGAATGGTATGTTCCTTTGTCTTTCCGATGTTGAAGAGAAATGGCCTCTGTGTCGCATCATATTTATACCCCAGGAAAACAGGAAGTTGTGAATTACTAATTAAATGTTTCTACATACTCTGATCAACTTCGTGAACTACTGTAGAATTGACAGAAATACTTTAATTACATTTATTTCCTAAGAAATGTTAGGGGTGCCAATAATTGTGGAACAGGTGATTTTATGAAGAATAATTATTTTTTAGTCAGGGATCTTTTTCCCCCTTAAAATTCACTTGAGTTAAAGGTTGGATTTTACTCCTTTTTCCATCGTGGTCCTATATTATTTAGAAAAAAACTCAATTTATTAGAAGCTAAAGAACACATCTTAACCAGGGGTGCCAATAATTATGGAGGGCACTGTACTTTTCTCTGCTTCTTGTCACTCTATCAACACCTTTAATCTAAATGTCAATAAGGTTCAAGAAGCCGTATTCTGTGTTCTGATATTGTCCATTTTCCCTGGCTATTGAACTCATTGAAGATATTACAAAAGAAAATACATTACATTACATTTCCTAATCATGGATCCAGGATTCAACACAAATGCCTTGCACTATGATGGAAATGATTGGACACAACCATGCCCTTACACTAATCTTTAAGTGTTAAAATTATACTTTTTCTAACTAATTGCTTAGTAATTTAGTAATTGACATTATAACTGGCTGTTTTTATCTTTAAGCTGTAGAAACTGCCAAAGTGGAGCCACTTATTGAAGCTTAATCAGACAAAGCTGTTATTTATAGATGATATTTATAGATTTATATTTATCATATTTATAGATGCAAAAATAATTTTCTGTTTACTCATTAGTTTTACATTTTGCTAAGTTTTAATGAACAATCATAGGGCATTACATATAATTTACATAAAGTTATAATGGCTTTAATTATGCCTGTGATGGTTAGGTGAAGTAATGCCCAAGGATGATCTCACCCACTCATCATGTTTTTGCTCTTTCTACCCTTCTTTCTCTCTCTTGGTGGTGAATGTGTTGATCTGTGGATTTAAGTTTGTTCTATTTTATTGGGCATTTCCTAACCTATCCTTTTGCTTAGGTTTCTTTTTATAAGTGTGCTAAACATTCTTTTTATATATGTGTTAAACTGAACTTTTTAAATGTAATCAAATCAAATTTATTTTTATAGTTATTTTTACAACTGGTCTTGTCACAAAGTGGCTTTACACAATCAGTAATTAGTAAAAGACAATAAATAAACAATCTCCAAAGACCTAAGACCCCCAGTGAGTAAGCCATGGGCAACAGTGGCATACAAAAACTCCCTTAGAGCTGGAGGAAGAAACCTTGGGATGAAGGGGGACCCATGCTCCTCCACTATTTAAACATCATTAATGAAAGTCACCAAACCATAAAGACTGTTTTACTGCTCATGTGTGCTGATATAAGAGTCAATTTAGAATTTAACATGGTCATTAGACAGGTAGCAGTGGGAGGAGGGTGGTCTGGTTTGGCATGGTGGTGGGGGAGCCTGGTGGTCGGACTGGTGGGTGGTGGCTGGTCTGATGCAGGTAGAGGGGATCCCAGCAGTCACCCTTCTAACAGGTCATTCCAGATGAGTGGACGGACATTTACTTGGTCAGCATTTTCATATTTTGGGACAATAATTCATTAGAACTAGGAGTTTTCACATAGTTTCAACAAACAAACACCTGATTCACTGGCTTCATCTCTGACACTTTTTTGCATGGCATAGGGTTGTTTATACATGAATTACAAAGATTGCTATTTCGGTATTACGTCCTCCTGAGCCCCAGGAAACGGGAGCCTCAGAAAATGGTGAGTTAGCTAAGTTAACAGAATGTAAAATTTAAATTGATTTAAACAAAACATAAAGTTATGTTGACCACAAAATAGTTGCACTTTCTGGAAGTAGAGTTTTGATACCCTGAGAATGCTATGCACAACTGTGTAGTTGGTGTTAACATATAAGATTAGGCTTAATCACAGGGGGCTCCCTACTCCCTAGATAGTTAGAATGGTTAAGTAAAATCTTAAATAGAAAAATAAAACATCATAGCTTCTACATCCAAACTATGCACTAAACACTAGTGGGTAACACTTTACAATATGGTTCCTTAATTAATGCTAAAGTACTACTTAACTAAGCACTAATTGATGAAGTGTACACTAATTACTCCTTCCTATAGCGAACTGCAATATTAACAGAAGTATAACAATTAATAACCAATTGTGGAACATGTGCACTAACTACATGTTTAAAGCTTCCTTAAGTAATCATTAACTATGCAGGGATATAATTTATGCATTACCATTTCAAATTATGTCTTATGACAGTGAATTAGCTAGATTAGCTATAGAGTGTGTGTTTGATGACAAACTATTTACTATTACTATTTATCACATGTAGTACCCTCCAAAACACCCCCCCCCCCTCATTTCAGGGCACCATAATGTTTGGGACACAGCAATAATTAGTACATTAAAACACATATGATTTTATGACATTTTAAACTGGAGCAGAGTAAAAATGTGTCTTTGTCTGCAGTGACAAACTATGAAAAACTCCAAAGATATACAACCAAATGCAACTATCCTACCACTTTCTAAATGCAATTTTTTTAACACCAACAATATGCACAACAAATTTACCTACCATATTCTCAAAATTGTATGCAGTGCAGTGGAACCCGCCCTGAACAGAAAGGTCTTGATGGTGTACAGGTGTTACAAAAGTAACAAGTGTGTGTGTGTTCTGGGTCTCAGCCTTCCTGACTGGTCCTTATTAAGGCTTAACTTCTTCCTACTGTTTACCATCAGCAAGATTCTAATTGGTCCATTAAATGGAAGCAGCCACACGTTGAGTGGAAAATGAAATACATACACAAGCCTAAGAAAGTGTCTTAGTTTCACATACTGTGCTAATTTCAACATGAATTACTTATGATTCTTTGTGACCCCGCAAACAAAGTAAAAAAGGCAATGATCTTATATGTACTATTAACTCACTAGTAACTACAAAAAAACTAGCAGTAACAAATTGACACTATTAATATTAATGAAAAGGGTATTGTTCTTTCCAATGAATCTACACATTTTTTAATAATTACAAGCATGTTTAATAATTATAAGTGCACTGATTTCTTTTTATTTGTAACACTAAAGAAAAATGATCTTAAGAACTGTTTAATAACAGTAATGTTGCAGCAATCCCAACAATCATTATTATCAACATTAAACATGACATGAAATAATTACCCACTGACCATGTCATTTTTCAACTCTGTAAACAGACTTAAGTCTTAAAGAAATGTGCAGAAATCACTCCAGCTCCGAAATAAATGATAGGCAGGTATACACTTTATTTAAACATAAGGCACTAATACAAAATGTGTTCAGCCAGCGTTCCCCATAATCCGAATAAGTCTGATGTGGTTTATATAGCTTTCTTATCTGGACTTCTAAACAAAGGCTATTCCATCACATATATTTGTTATTCAGTGTGGTTGATTTAGTTCCAACCAAAAAGGTACTTTTAGGTGACATACTTCCCATCTAGTCGGCCGCGCTGCCGGGAGTCCAGCACTTGCCGAACCATGTAAGCCTCGACCTCAACTGGCTCCAGCGGCGTGTCCGCCGGGGTGGCCTCGTCCAGGGGCCTGGGCACCACAGGCTTCAGCTGTGACACATGAAAAACAGGTTGGATGCGTGAGTGTGGGGGTAACTGAAACATCATTGATGCGCTTGACAATAACAAAAGGGCCCATGTACTTAGACCGCTACGCTGCTGCGCATTCAAGCATCAACTGCTGGAACTCGGCTCTCCGCGGCAGTCCAGGGAGCCAATGGGGGCTGGTAACCTAAAACACACTGATATGGGGTCAGGCCAGTGGCAATAGAGCCGCAAAAACTTCCCCAGCTCCTGGTTAGTGCGCTCGCACTGGCCGTTAGATTGTGGGTGGTAACCGGAGGAGAGGCTAACGCTCACCCCAGATGTTCACAGAAAGCCCCCCAAACCCTGGACATGAACTGAGCCCCACGGTCCGATACTATGTCCTCCGGAATCCCGAAATTCCAGAGGACGTGGTCCACCAAGGCCTGAGCAGTCGGCAATGCAAAGAACGGAATGAACTTAACCCCTGTATTCCCCTCTGAATCGGGCAGGTCAGTGACAAAGTCCACCACCAGATAAAACCACGAGCGTTTGGGGATGGGCAGTGGCATGAGCCTCCCCGAAGGGAGTGTCCTAGGGGTTTTGCATTGTGCACACTCACTGCACGATGCCACCACTCCGTGGATATCGGCCCTCATCCCCTCCCACCAATACTTGGGCGAAAGCAGATGGTAAGTACGTGTCCAGGTCCCACTGAATCGCCGTGACAGTAACGCTGGACGGAAGGATCGGTGCTGGTGTGGTCTCTCCCTCATCCACTGGTGGATGCGAGAGAGAGCGCCAGCCTTGGTATTGTGGGTGCCTGGCCGATAGGTGGGACCACCTAGCTTGCCGGGGGTTCAAACACTTGTTAGAGTACTTACCTGCCGTAAGTACTCTAAATTCTTGTGGTCCGTCAAGACTAGAAATGGCTGGGAAGCGCCCTCCAACCAATGACGCCACTCTTCTAGTGCCATCTTAACGGCTAGGAGCTCCCTATCCCCTTCCCCGTAATTCTGTTCGGCTCCCATAAGCTTGAACAGGTGAACGTGACGCACGTGCGAGGACAGGTCGGGGGAGTACACCAGGATGTCTTCCAAAAAGACCACCACGAAATGCCCGAGGTAGTCCTTGAGGACGTCATTGATAAAGGACTGGAAGACAGAGGGGGCATTGGCTAACCCTTACATTTACATTACATTTACATTTATGGCATTTAGCAGACGCTCTTATCCAGAGCGACTTACAAAGTGTTTTGCTATTTACCCAAGAAAACCTTAGCTAGTTAGAATAGACTAATAGTTCAAAGATACCTTTAAGCTTAGACATTACTAAACACAAGACAATAAGGTGACAATAGTACTCTATTCATCCAAGTATTCTCTGAAGAGGTGAGTCTTCAGTCTGCGTTTAAAGACAGCGAGCGACTCGGCCGATTAGACACCCAGGGGAAGTTTGTTCCACCACTTTGGTGCCAGGACAGAAAAAAGCCTGGACGTTTGTCTTCCGTGGATTTTGAGAGATGGCGGGTCGAGCCGAGCCGTACTTGAAGCGCGAAGGGCTCTAGGTGCGGATCGGCTTTTGACCATTGCCATCAAGTATGCAGGGGCTGGTCCGTTCTTGGCTTTGTAGGCCAGCGTCAGGGTTTTGAATCTGATGCGGGCAGCTACAGGAAGCCAGTTTTTCATTTTTTTCTGTAAAGCAGCCTGAAGTGTTGATGCTGCGCCTTCAAAGTGAGAATATAATTAATTTTTTATTTATAATGCATAATTTCCTAATGTTTCAGATCAGCTAATATACTGGCACTAAATGAATGGTTTTGTTCCAAAGAATTAACATGAATAAAACAATGTATGACGATGTAAGAAAGATTTAAAGAAAATGCCTGAAATTTATTATATTAAAAAGTTATATAGTCATATATAACATTATAAGCCAACATCAGCCAGTAAACTTAGGAGTCACCTCAAACTACATTTTAACTGAGCAGTCCAACATGAAGGTAAGTCAGTTAATACAACAATAACAGTATTTTGAATCAACAGTACAACATAGGTTGTTCAATATGTTGTAAAATACATGTATGATTAAGCCTTAAATTACATATTTTAAAACAGTATACCCAACAAGGTTTTTACCTTGTCATTTGAGGCTTAATCATAAAATAATAATAAATACAGCTGTGTTAGATATTGTAATTGTCAAAAGCTGGTTACTGTCATTGTTACTAAGCCTTTCAAAGAAAATTATTTTATGGCCCCACACTAGAACAAATAGAATTGGTTTTCTCATGTTTAGAAAACACTATTCGTCGATGTGGCTTAGGGTGCCGGGCACAACTACATTATATTTACATTTACATTTAAGGCATTTAGCAGATGCTCTTATCCAGAGCGACTTACAAAAGTGCTTTATATCCATTACCACTGCATATACTGTCAGTCAATAGGGTTGCGTAAAGAAGACTTTGAAAACCATTAAATTGTGTGCAAGACTAAAAAATCTACCACAAATGCAACATCTAAAAGCATATTTAATATATAATCTTTCATTATAATGTATTAAATTAATTAATTAAGTATATATATTTATAAATATAGTTTTAATTTATGTTCGTATTAATACTATTTTATTGTGTTAATAAAGTATTATGCTCAGTTTAAGTCTGTTTATGTTGTTTTGACATGTACGTGTACACATAAAACTCATGAATTATTAAAGCCAGCATTCAACGTTGAGGTTGAATTAAAATGTAAATGAGTGATATTTTGTCCATATAATTATTGTAGCTAATTAAGGTATTTAGTTCCTAGGCCTATTCATGACCAATTTTGGGGTGTCTACATAACCCATTAGGTTATGTAATCTTGTGTGCATTACTTATAGTGTCAATGTCTATGTGTTTTTTATCCCAGTATTTAACATCCGGCTCAGTTTAATTCTGTATTCCTGTAGGTGGGATAATAAATAAATTAATGTAACACTCTTCTACGCTCTTCTAATAAAAACAGAACGGCTCCGCGGCTGTCATGTGCATTGTTCACGGCGCAGAATCCGACTCCCCCTTTTCTGGTTTGATTGTTGTTTGATTGTTTTTTTTTTGTTTTTTAAAGAATAAAAGAAGAATTTAAAGAACTCTCAACTCAAGGAAACTATAAACTGTAAACAAAAGTATTTTTATTTACAGTTTGTTTCTTTTAGAAAGATGGGAAAATCGCAAAATACCTAAAATACCAAAATAGTTTCTTTTCATTTCAAAAACGGAAATAAAAAAAAGAAAAAAAAGAAAACTTTCGTTTTATAATTCTAAGACAAGAACCAGAAAAATAAGTAGTGCTTAGTTTTCATTGCCAAAAATGTAAAAGCGAATTACATTTATTTAAATTAAAAAAAACATTAAATCTCAAAGAAAAGTTGTCAAGGCAACTCAGTGCCCACAACTCAGTGCCCAAAAGCAATACATACATTCAAGTTTTTTCCCTCAAGCAATATTAGGAGATTTTGCACTAAAAATGTTTCTAAAAAAGTTTGTAGTTAGAGGTGTCAAGTGACATAGATAAGGTTGGTAAGCGCTTGCATGATACACAAACATACTGTATTACATACGAATATGAAAAATATTTCCCAACACACAATATACAATTAAAACATCTCTAAAGAAAGGCCTGCTACTAATTTTCATTGTTTTTTCCATTCACCAGATCTGCAGTAATTACTGATGGTTGACTGAAAACAACTATTTACAAAACAATTAGGTACAAAACAATTTAGGTAGTGGTAGTAAAGCTTTTACCCTAGTAGATGGAAGGTGTTCTCGCATGATTCTGACGATAACAGTATACCACAGTATACCACTATACAGTATACCACTATACCTAGAAGCGTCAAATCATCAGGCTGGTTATTTGATCGCTGTGACTACTAGAAGCGCCGCGTTCGTTTCTTCGACTTATAGAGCGGTTCTGGTGGTCTAAACACCGGTGAGCCTTTATACAAGGAAGCCGTTGAGATGTTGACTGACATATAACCATCGTTAGATGGCCCTTCCTTCATATGTCATTTAATTCAGTGTAGATATTTTCCGTGTAGAGATTATTTCATTCCAGTCTATCATTCATCTTAATGTTTTAAATTATGTTAAATCGGCAGATACAATATTACATATTGTAAATTATTCTTTTACTGTAGCTTACTGTATATTGTTTTTGAAAAAAATATATAAAGATATATATTTAATTTATTATAAAGTTTAGTATAGAACACTGCAAATAGTTTAGTTCTTTTACACTCATTTTCTGAATGTATTGATCTTTATTTTACGTAAAAATCATTATATTTAATAACTGTGTTTGTTTAGTTCCTTTCATTTAACTTTTGTTTTGAAATTAAAAAAGTTAAACTCACACATTGTTAATGATAAAATAATAAAGAGCAATCATAAACAAATGTATTTTAGGACAGATGATAACAGTGTTGATTTAACACTAGCAAATATACTGTGTACTGTTAATGAAGGGCTAAATGAACAGCTAACACTAACTTTGAATCAACAGATGAACTACTGTAGACCAGCAAAGTGGAGCAACAAAGTGCACAAATAAAGGACAATGGCAAGCTGTTGGATATTTACACCTGTGCACAAAAAGGTTGCTTTAAAATAACATGGTTCAGATATGTGAACAGTTGCATGGGAAAATCAACTACTGTATTTAATTTTTACTTTTCTGTTTGACATATTTACATCTAATGTTTTCAGAGAACTGTTTTGTACTGTGTTTAAAAAAAAAGTTAAAAGTTAAAAAATGTTTGTTTAACTTGAACCTTTTTTACAGAGTTTATTCAAAATGACAGGGTTAGTGGGTAATCCTATCTTGTCATATGTTTAATGTTGATAAAAATGACTGTTAGGATTGCTGCAACATTACTGTTATTAAATGTGCATTTTGCTCTTAAAATTGTAGCAGTTCTAAAGATAATTTTTCTTTACAGTGTTACAAATAAAAACAAATCAGTGCACACTTCTGCATAACCATATGTCCTTTTTGTGTGTCCTTTACATGTGTATATATATTGTATTTTGTTTGTTGTTAAAAACTTTAATTGGCTTGAAGACCCACTTTTTCAGAGAGTACTTGGGCGAAGAGTAGAGTATTATGGTCTCCTTATTGACTTGTGTTTTGTAGTGTCTAAGCTTAGAGCTATCTTTTTTAGTCTATTCAAACTAGGCAATTCTTGAGTAAACAGTGAGGCACTTTTGTAAATCGATCTGGATAAGAGCATCTGCTAAATGCAGTAAATGTAAATGTTGGCTACTAAATGTGTAGATTAATTGGATAGAAGAATACCTTATATTATCAATTCATTACTGCTAGTTCTTGGTAGGTATTAGTGAGATAATAGTATGTATAAGATCATTGACGTTTCACTTTACTTGCAGGGTCACAAAGAATTAGTATTTATGTACTAGTAATTAATGTTGAAATTAGCATAGTATGTGAAACTAAGACACTTTCTCAGGCATGTGTATGTGAGTTTCCACTGAAGGTGGCTGCTTCCCTGCACTAATGGACCAATCAGAACCTTGCTGCTAGTAAACAGTAGAAAGATGCACACACACTTGTTACACACCTGTACACCATCAAGACCTTTCTGTTCTGGGTGGGTTCCACTGCACTGCATACAATTTTGAGAATGTGGTAGGTAAGAGCAGAGAAGTAATTTTTTGTGCATATTGTTGGTGTTGACGAATTGCATTTATAAAGTGGTAGAATGGTTGCATTTGATTGTATTCTTTTAGTGTTTTTCATAGTTTGTCTCACTAGTGACACCCAAAACCATCTGCAGTACAGAAATAATTTGATAACTTTATGTAAATAATTACAGTTCCCTGCACACAAATAAATTTTTCTTCTGCTCTAGTTTAAAATGTCATTAAATCATATGTGCTTTAATGTACTTGTTATAGCTGAATCCCAAACATTATGGTGCCCTGAATTGAGGGGGGAATTATGATAAATCACTATATGTGATGTACAGTAAAATAGTTAATATAGCTAATCCAGGGACATACGTTTCCTTAATAAGTTTTCCTTTTGTTCTTTAAATATGAATTGTACTTATTGAATAATGAAAGTGTAATTTGATCTCACATCACTTCAATATGCTCTTTATTCCAAATTTAGGAAAGAACAAATATTCCTGGAATTACCTGAAAAGTTCTGAAGTGGGAAAAGTTCTGCCAGAGGAGTTTGGTCACACTTGGTCACACACTTTGGTCAGCAGCGATTAATTACACAGATGATATCTATATAACTCCTATTCACACATTTAATAATAATAATATAATTATACATTAATTTATCTTACATTTACAGGTACTATTACAGAAATTAAGGTGCTGCAAGAAATTGAGGGGGACGTTCCTCTAAAAGAGATCTTTGTGCCACTGATCTGGGCAGAACAGCAAACTTCTGAAGTTCTGAAAGATGGAATGCTGCAAGATCAGCCATTTATAAAAACATATTTCTCTTTGAGCACACAGACACCTATATCTGTGCAGAGATTTGCCAAGACAGTTCCTTTGCCTTGCCTGTGATGCACGGATCAGTACATTCTCCATAACCGAGAAGACATCTCTTTTTTTTTTTTTTTAATCTAAGAACGCTACAAATTAAGTTTGCCAACATTGAGCTGCTCTCAGTGCCTCAACAGCTGGACTACTGGACTTGATTAACCATAGTTTAATCAGGGTATTGGTCTGCTATCATGAACCACCAGACCGTCTTCCATGTAAATGTGTTCCAGTCCTTTCAAGACCTAAAGCAGCTGGCTCAAGGGCTTTCACTGCAAACATTTATTAGAATGCTTTATAAAAGAACAAAGTATTTTGCTAGAGTAAGTGTGCATCAGTTTATTTGTTGTTTAATATCACGGGTCACTAATCTTATCCACAGTTGGTCACTGTTGCTGCAGAATGAATTCATTCATTCTTTAATCAATTTCTTTGTAATGAGATACAGTGAAGCCAAAATGTCTTATTCTGCAATAGATTGAGTAAATAGAAAATATGCATTTTTTACTGACAAGTTATTTAAGAGGTTACATATCTGTACACATCTTCAGCCTAGTTCATTGGTAGATTAACCTTTGGCAGCAATTACAGCTTCAAGGTATCTCGGAAAAGAAGGTATGAGTTTGGCACACTTGTTTATGGGCATTTTTTCATTTTCAGCTTCTGTTAAATTAAATTCAGGTGTGGGCTCTGGCTGGGCCACTCATAGACATTCACAGACTCCTCTGAAGCCACTCCATTGTTCACTTGGCTGTTTGTGTCATTGGAAGGTAAACCTTTGCCTCAGTCTAAAGTTCTCTGAGTGCTCTGGAGCCTGTTTTCCTTAAGGATCTCAGTGTACTTAGCTGTAGTCATTTTCCCTTTATTAGGGTTAGTTGCCGCAGTCCTGTTGCTGAAAAACATCCCCACATCATAATGCTGCCACCACCATGCTTCACTATAAGGCTGGCATTAGCCAGGTGATGAGCAGTGCCTGATGTGCAGCTTGGTATTCAGGCCAAAACGTAAAATTTTGGTTTCATCAGACAAGAGAATCTTGTTTGGTTTGCGTGTCCTCTGGGTGCCTTTTGGCAAACTCAACTCAGGCTGCCATGTGCCTGGAAATAATGAGTGGCTTCCGTCTGGCCACTCTAACATAAAGGCATGATTTGTGGAGTGCTGCCTGGATGGTTGATCTTCTGAAAGGTCCCATCTCCACAAGGATACACAGGAGCTCTTTCAGAGTGACCCTCTGGTTTCTTCTCACCTTCCTGGCCAAGGCCCGTCTTCCCTGAAAAACTGTCAACTGTGGGACCTTATATAGGCAGGTGTTGGCAATCCCCAATCATGTCCAATCAATTGAAATTACCACAGGTGGACTCTAATTCAGTTGTAGAAACATCAGTATTAGTGAAAACAAAATGCACCTTAGTTCACCTTAGGGTGTCATAAGGGTGTGCACACTTGTTTAATAAATATGACTGTCAGCCCTGTTGGCTTCACGTTCTGGAGACTTCTAGGGAGGTCTACGAGTTCAAGTAGTATATGCTCTATCGGAGCGGTTTCACGTTCAGGAGTTCACTGTCTGGTTCACCGGTTGGTCGCCAGGGAGATTTGGCGTCCGGTTCCCTTGCACCCTAGTCGAGTAAGTTCATCAGCGCCTGACGAGCGCGGTTTTGGGGTGAGGCTTTTGTTTGCTAGTTTCATTGGTTCTTTTGCGTTCTAGCCTTTCTCCCCCCGTTTGATTTGTCCCCTCTCGCTTTGCTCCCGGACTACTTTCCAGCCTCAGGTGGTTTTCCAGGTTAAGCCCCATTTCAGTTGTCACCTGTTTGTTTTCTGTTTCTGTTTATTGGACCCTGTACTTTGCTGCCTCGTTTTGTTTTGTCATTAAAGACTGTTTCCCTGCATTGCTCTGTCCCTGCGAGTGTTCCCTTGTCTCGCCTAGCCAGCATGACAATAACATGAATTTAGATGTTTAATAAATTAGCACAATTGTCTAAACCTGAATTTTGATTTTTAATTAATTAGCACAAATGTCTAATAGCCTCCCAATAGACACCTATGTAAATGTGGCTTGCGATTATAGTTAATCCAGAAAAAAAACTCATTATTGTAGAAGATTGTAAAGAACTTACATGAAAATGGTGTACAGACCTTCTGGCTAGACTGTACTTGCAAGCCACATGCAAACAAAAAAAGAAACATTTGAGTGGGACTCCTTGGAATTCTCTTTCAGCCATTCGGAGGAGCCACAACAAAACCGAATTAAATTAAGTAGACCAAGGCACCTGAAAGATCAATAAAAAGAAAATTACAGGGAACATTTACATGTTTGGTTTTTTGTTGCACTTGAGCAACAAAAAGGATGCCTCCTTATCTCTGGCCAGGAATATGCCATTAAAAAGTCCCTTTGTGACACTTCTGTACAATAATATGAATAGGGTTTTTGCAATGCAACAAACATGAACAATTTGTTCTTTTGAAACAATGTGTAATCTGTTTAATATATATTTATAACACATAAGTACCACTGATGCATTCTTAAATCAGTATAATTTTAATGCCTATGCACTGATACATGATAGGATTTATCAAGTAATATTTTGATCAGTAATATTTTGAATGTACTGACAGTAATAGAAATGAAACATTTAAGCAACTATTAAATCATGGTGTTATCTCATAGTTGCTATCTGGTAAATTAGAAAAGCTTAATGAGCAATTTTATTTCAGACCAGGGCTAGCAAGCTAGCAAGAAGCCATCTTACCAAGGCCAGCATAAGCCAGCTACCTATATATTTAGCCTCAATGGGTTTCTGTAACCAAGAACTAATACTCATTAATTATTGTTAACATCAAATCAAATAAAGTGTCTCACAAGCTAGTGGTGAGTGTCAGGTTTTTAGAAATCATCTGGACATATACTGTACATGTGGTACATGCGCCATGTGCCTGGGATTGAGGAGCAGCCTTGCTATTCAACAGTTTTGGTAATATATCTAATTATTTTATTTAAGATTATGCGTCATTATAATTTAACTATATGTAAGTTTCTCCCCTTTAGCTTTGAATATTCACATTTTATTCCCATTATAACCTGTTAATTCCCATTAATTGCCATGGTAAATGTCCCAACTTTGAAAATTCCCAGAATATTGCAACCCTACTTGTGACACATTTCCGCTAAGTCTGCAATAAATGAAGGAGCTAAAGGCTATTCCCTGACTCCAGTGTCATGTGCACAGAGTTTGGCTGGCTGTCTAACTGTGACATAAAAATGATACTTGCTATGTTATTTGCTGCCTTCAATTACTTGCTAACTGTAGGTACATAGTTAACGTAAAATTCTGAACAAAATAACAAATTACATGTTTTTACAGTTGGCATGCTGAAATGGACAGGAAATGGGCAGGGACATCTCTAAAATGGTACAAAAATATTTAATGATGGTTACAAGTCACACACACACACAGCGCATTGCACACTAGTGCATATAGTCACAGACCAGTCAGAGTGCCCTTACACAATAGGAATCAGAATTGGACTTTAGAACAATAGATGAGGGTTGCCTGATCTGACTGCTGTGTTTCATCATGTGAATTGCTGGGCACGTGTGCACCCTGGGGAGGTGATGGCACAAGTATACACTGTGTAAAGAAGATAAGCTAGAGGAGGGAGTGTAATGCTCTGGGCAATGTTCTGCTGGGAAACCCTCGCCCCCCTTCATGGCAGTAGTATTATCCAATTGGTAGTCCAATTTTAAAGGACTTGCATCATAAGGGAATTTGCAGCTAATGAGCCAGATACCATAGTAAGATATCCTGTTGGCAAAGGATTAACAGCATAATAGGCTTGTGGTTATGATATTTTAGCTCATCAGTGTATTTGGTGTCCCAAACATTAGCAAATTGAGCCTAGGATGTGTTCACATAAGGTTAGGGTTGGGCCTTAATGTGACAAAGATCTCATTCTCAAACTAAATAGTTTTTTACTTTGCATGCATCCTCCAGCAGGTAGTAAATGCATTTGACCTTTTTTTTTAAGTGGAGACTGCACACATCAGGAAAACAGGACCATTTATCTCTGTTTACATTCAAAAGATCACTCACCTCTTTAGATACCCTCTGCAACTTTCCTCTTTTGGATATTTGTACTCAAGGCACAATTTTTTGCTCTTAAGCTCTGCCATTAGATTATTACTCAGAGCTCCCCACTGAGGCCAGCAGAGGGAGACATTACACCTTTAAACATCATGTACGTCCACAGTAACGCTTGTTATTCTTTTATGTTGTGTCTATTTTATCTGAGCTTTCCACCATGGGACACCACATAAATGACATGTGAAGTTGCATGATGAAGTCGGAAAGGACCTGAAGAACTGGAGTGGGCTTCAGAAGCATCTAAAGAGCTTCCTGATTAAAAGCTACTAAGTGAAAAAAAAAAAATTACAGTGCCAGTTCAGTGATGGGGTGTTAACATGTATTCATTATAATTCCATAAGTAGGTATAACAGGTTAGGCAGACATACATATTGACAGTCAGACAGACAAATAGACTCTTAAAAGTGCTGTTGAGTTTTTGGGGTTGTAAAGGTTTCTCGTATAGTTTTTTATTCTGGATGGAAAGGTAATTGTTTTTAAAGAGCAACATGGCAGTTGATAGTTTATTAATTAATTGATGGAAGTACAGTTTGATGACTGTGAATCTAGGCCAATGTACAAATTATATTAAAATATATAAAAAAAATCAAATCCTTCTTACTCAAAAAGATACAATTTCATATTTCATATTCATTACATATATCTTCAGGTAAATCCAATATCATTAAATAAATACAACCTCAGATGTACAAGAATAGATTCTAGTGACTGATGACTGCAAGGGCCCTGTGACTGCAAGACAAGACAAATCATCACCTTTCCACCATTGTGCTTGACAGTTATGAGGTATGAGGTTTTTGTGCTACTATGCTGTGTTTGGCTTGCAATGCACTTTTGTGTCATCTGTCCAAATAACATTGTTCCAGAAGTCTTGTGGTTTGATCAGATCCAATGTTGTAAACTTAAGCCATGCTGCCATGTTCATTTTTGAAAGAAGAGATTTTCTCCAGGCAACTCTTCCACACAAACCATACTTTTTTAGTCTTTTTAATTGTACTGTAATGATTGGTGATAATTGGGACATTTAACATGCTAACTAAGGTCTGTAGCATCTGAGATGTAGCTTTTTTTCTCTAAGTATTTAACAGTCTGACCTTGGGGTCAATTTGCTGGAACATCCACTCCTGGGAAGATAGACAACTGGTAATTTTTTCCACTTGTGAATACTTTTTCTTACTGTAGAATGATAGGCTTCTAATAGTTTCACAAGAGTGTTACTGAGGTCAGGATGTTGAATGATCACCACCCCATCTCATCCACAGCTCCCCAACTCATCACAAAAATATTGGATCAAGGAAAAACAATGTCAAAGTCAGCTTTATTGTCAAAACTGTGATATGAACAGGACATGCACAGGATTGAAACTGCATTACTCTCAGACCCATGTTGCAACAATAAACATCACACTTTTAAAGTGGCATATGCAGCAATGTATTAAGGTGTATAAACAAAAGTATATGTATAGAGGTCCCTGAAATGACATAAAAAGTAGAGTGACATATGCAGCAGATTAAAAATATGGGTATGGTCGGTGCAAATATAAACAGTAGTGCAAATTTGTAGCTTGTAGACTCTTAAAGTGATGTGTGCATAACCCGTTCTTGATGATGCAGAGTTTAGTATTGAGTTTGTGTGTTTTGTGCCTGGAGACAGCCTGATGGCAGCAGGCTGAAGAAGCTGTGTAGCTGTGTAGAATGAGGTGGGTGCTGTGTAGGTGATGTAGAGAGTTAAGAGAGGTGCCGGCAATCTTCTTAGCTGGCAGGATGCAGTGCAGGGCCCCACAGGACCACCACAGAGTTGGTATTATTTGGGTGGTGTAGTAGTTTAGTAGTGCACTGACGCTGACTGCAATATCATGTAATATTCATGTTAACAGACTCTTCTGCAAGATCAATATACTAATATACTACTAATATACTAATAACAAGCAGAAATTACTTCTGCATTTTAAATGCAATCTTAATACTTTTGTATCATAGTGTATTCTTTACACATAATGCCATTTAGGAATTTCTACACCTATAGTTTTCTATAATATAATGAACATTATCAATACTAACAGCCTTAATGAGAAGCATGTGCAACATTTGTTTTCTAACACATCACAAAAACAACACAAGGCTATTGCCTCTACTGAATGGCAGGTGCCTGTGGTCTAAATGACTACTGCCACTGGAAATGACTAGTACCACTGGAGTTAGCTACTGAACAGCAGGTGGCAAATGTTTAAATGATTAGCCCAAGTCTAACAAATAAATAAAAACAAGGACACGAGCCTGCATTTCTTGTGGGTTTAATAAACATGCAGATACTTTACCATTTATTGTTTGTGTGCTTAATAATTAACGTGCCTATAAAGACGGCAAAAATATACAATATGTCCGAATGTTTGTGGGAATCTTTTCTAAGGAATTAATTCAGGTACTTTAGGTTGCACCCCTTGCTGACACAGATGCGCCCACACAGCTTATCTAGTTCCTGTAGCAAAGTATTGGCAATAGAATAGGGCTCTCTTAGCAGATCATCATGAACCTATAGGCACATGCCTAATGCCAGGCATACAATAGAGCAAACCTGAGTAATCATAAACACCTGTGAAGCCAAACGTCCCAAATATTATATTGTACTGAAATAAGGGCTGTGTAAAAAGGATTATCATTGTAAACATGGTGAAACTGAAATTGATTTTATATCATCTCTGGTGTTCCGTAGGCTTCAAGTCTTCATGTCTTCATAACTAACACCAATGATGCCTTCACGTGAAGATGCCCTCACGTTTTTAGACAGTCCTTTGCCGTCTTCGGCGCCTCCTGCAGCGATTCCGGCTGTTCTAATTAAAATGTACCAGACGAAATGGAAAGATCAGGGATTGAGACAAAATCCAATGATCGTAGTTATACCTCTGCTCTCCACTATTTAGTGTAATTTGAGAGATTTTAGGACGTTGTTTGTGAGGTACGCTGAATATGATGTGAATGTGATATGAATTGAATATCATTCGAACTTTACCGACCCATAGATCACATGGATAAACTCTACAACTACAACAAATTATATATATAAAAAAAAAGTGTTACCTCAACATCAGCACCACCACCAGTCATCATCTGTGATCAATGACTGCTTACTTAGCATACCAACCTGGACATATTTCCAGAGTGATAAAAGGAATTGTGGAGAGGATGGTGACTAGGAGGGCCAACACTCATGTCATTGCATTCAATGCATACACCCTGTCTACAAATAAACGGTTCCGAACAGCTATTTTACGTTTAAACCTATACGAAAAATACAATACTATATCTACATTTTAGCGCGTCATGTAATACTTCAATACTGTAGACAACACGTACGTACATCTAATGTTCACTAAATTGCGGACTTATATATGTGATTTCAACAGGGATAGTTGCCGTTGTCGTTGGATATTCCCTCTTTTGTTTAGTGGGCAAGGCCCCTCTGTTTAGAACTTGGAGGGGGCCATGTTGTTAGTAAGCGCCTTGTGACCCAGCAGCGATGGTGTTAAGTTAATGTTGATCGCACGGTCTTGAACGATGCACTTTGTTTCTCAATGTGTGGATAATTACTGTTTAATAGTGCACCGACTGTTGTGAAGTTCGATATCAGTCTTCGTTTACTCTTCAACTTTTAACGGTAAGAGGCCTATGATATTCTACACAAAGCAGCTTAATTTGTGCTAGCTAGCTATATTGCTAGCTTGTTGTCTTACCGAGTTATAAGAGTAAACATTGTCATTTACAAAAGCGATTCTTAGTCCAAGTATGTTTAATGTTGTGTGCATATTTTTTTTTCTCAAGGTCCAATTCCATTTGGATACTGTAGCAGACCTTCCTAAATGTATTATTGGGATAATTTTCCCCGATTTCCCTTGCAATGCTAGTGCTCAGCTAGCTAGCTAGCCATCTAGCTAACCGTTTAAGTCATAGCCGATACGAGGCTAAAGGCTAGCTAGCTAGCTACAATGCACTGTATTTTGCACAGTAGTTCTAAACGAATATATCTACTCATTAACACAATTCTACAACTAGATTATTATTTTCTTGTCGTATTGCTATGAGTGTTTCCCCGTGTTACTAGATAGCTAGCTGTCAGTGCAGATTGTTCCGTTCATTTAGCTAGCTAGCTAATAGTTAAATAAATTTGCTATAGCTTGCGCTAGCTAATAGCTTTGGTGTAGCTAGGTTGGCTTATCTAGTTTGATGTAAGCTAGGCACTAAGTTCTTAACAATTTTCACGACCCAGCCACGTGTTATAAATTTTTGCTGTAACTAATTTGTTGTTGAAGTGGATATTTTCGGTCACTTGCTAACCACCGATAAAACAAGTTAGCTAGCTTTACGTTACTTGTCTAACGTCGGCTAACATTTAGTTATTATTTAGTTATTATTAGCTATGTATTTGTCACACAAAACGTGTTTATTTACAATAATATTTTACTAGATAGCAGTAAATATTTACAAATCCATCGTAGTGTTAGCTGCGATACCTTTTGTATTGCATTATGCGTTGATTTGAGGTGTCTTGTGATTTGACTAATATTTGCAATAGTGGGACAGTTGTTAATTATATCGAAAATGTGCTTTTTGATCTTTACTTTTAACATCGAACACTGTCCTCACTACGAAAAAGAAACCCAGAGTTTATCATGGCCCCAAAACGGCTGTAGCTGTTTTGCTGTTATTGGAAAGGAAAGAGGGTTAAAATGTGTACTATTGTAGGATAGAGAGCTTTTGGAATGTTTCTTAATTACTGTGAAATATTGAAAGTCTTAAATGGTCAATTTCTTTGGACTAACAATTGTATATGCCAACTCTGCTTGATATAGTCTATAGGATGTATTTGTTACTAATTCATCCTTTCTTTTGGATCTTACTGCTATCCCCAGGTTTCCTCGTGGAATGAGTATTCCATGCAGCATCCTAGGTATGAATGAAGTGGCCTGGCAGGAGACACGAGGGGGGATGCTGCACACAAATGGTGCACCAGAGACTGGAGGTGTCAGAGCTCATTCAGGAAATTCCCTTGCTGTAGTTGGGGGAGCAGGGCAGGGCACTGGAGAAGCACACCCTCTGTCAGGCATGGATCGGGTAGCTAACCCAAATTCTGGCACCCCACAGCCTCCTCTCAGTGGTCGCTCCCAAGATGATGCCACTGTGGGTTATTTCTTTCAGAGACAGCCTGGGGAGCAGTTAGGAGGCTGCATTCCAAACAAACACCGCTGGCCCACTGGTGATGGGAGCCATGTTGACCAGGTATTATTTTTATTGCCCAAAAAAAAATCCTTGACAAAGTGTGGATTGTAAAACTAAACAATGAATCCTATGCCTATACAACTATAGCTGATCAACACACCACAGATTTCACCTTGTCATTATTTATTTAACGAAAACTAGGCCAGAATGCAGAAGCACTGTGTGAAAAAATAACACGATTCTGGCTTAAGGCTCCCATAGCACACTTAAGGCTCCCATAGAAATTAGGATGGTATGTAGAAGCCAGGTGCTGCTAATCAAATGGACTTGATTAATTGATCAACATCAAGTGACCACATATATATAAAAGCAGAAGTTTTGGCAGTTTGCTGATCTGGAGCATTCTGTTGTGTGTGAACACAATGCCAAGGAGCAAACACATAAGCCACAGTCTTGGAGAAGCGAGTCTTGCTGCACATCAATCTGTTATGAGTTATATGGTCATTTCCAAAGAATAAAGTTACAAACTTTCAAAGTGAAAACATTTATTAATCTTCCCTGAAGTGGACATCCCAGCAAATTCATCCCAAGGTCAGACTGTGCAATGCTCAGAGACCCAAGAGCTGCATCTCACATTCCACCAGAATGATGTGAGAGACTGGTGTCACACAGAAAACACTTACTTTGTTATTGCTGCTAACAGTGGTTCTTCTTCTTCTAGATTAATGGGGAGTACTTTTTAGTTTTTCACACATGGCCTTTCCATTTGGCTTCATTTTGGTTAAATAAACAATGACCTGCTGGAATTAGTAGTTTTGTGTAAAGATGGACTGATCAATGTTTATGGGGCTGATACTGATCACCGAAAGTCAGTATGATTGTCAATAACAATTGAGGGTGAGGCTGGAGGCAGCATTAACCTTTCCAGGCGTTATCATTGTGCAGGGTTTCGGTAACGTTCTGTGCAATGTCTCTTAAGATGTGCTTTACTTGTGGAATCTACCACATTTAAAACATTGAACTCTGAGCAGAGAGAAAAAGCTGAGAGAGAAACTGCAGTGTGAAAACACAACAGAAAAGGGCTGCTTATCTAGCATGGAGAGAAGTATCTGGTTAATTGTGTTTAGGGAGGAATGACCTCATGGAGAAACTACATAGTAGTAATGAGTAAAAGCATTTGTTATTTGTGTTTAGAGTTTTAGACACCTAAAAAACGTTTTTGACTACGGCAAGTAATCATGGCAGCCCTAGTGGTGTCTTTACTCTGCTTCCTCCATGAGGCACATTACTTTTACACATTCTACAAATATGTGAGTAAAGTCCTTTAGAAAAAAAAGGCTGGGCTGACCGCTAAATTCAGTACAGCCCACATTGCTAGATAAGTCTTATTAATAATCGCATCTGTAGTGGATTGGGAAATGGATGTAGTTGATTTGAAACCAGGTCATAGATTTTACTTTGGAAACAAACATTAGCCTGCCGTATACTAAGCCCTTTACACAAATAAATCGTGATGACGTGCCTTTAATGGTTACGGACTAATGGTTGAGCTTTACAAGCCACTCTTAAACCGCTGTTTTCCCCATAATTGTCTAGATTTTTAATCTGTCATTACTTGGGATGTCCTAAACCAGTACCCTTATGCTAAGAGTATAGGGCGAAACTAATCTGACCCTGTTTTTATTATTTATTATTTATTGTTTTTAAATAAATAAACATAATGCAGCTGTTCCATGTAGGCAAGATGTGTTAGTCTTGTAACTTATACTACAGTAAAAGTATCCTACTTTTCAACAGTATTTATACTATATATATATATTCAAAGTATTCAGTTGATTACTGACATTTGTCATTTGAGGCATAGTTGCTAACAATTCTGCAGTTTAAAAACACAGTTGTGAATCCGATATAGACTTCTCTTTGTTTGGACTTTTAAACAGAACAAATGTAAAATTCCTAGAAAGATATTGTTAAATAGGACCCAGTGGTTATAATAAAGAGTTCTTACTTCCACTGTGAAACATCTCCACATTGCAGAATCTTACAAAACATTCTGTTGACTTTTAAAAACATTTATCACTAGTGCTGGGTGACATGACCTCAAATCAATATCACGGTTAATTGAGCATTTTGACTTATTGTGATACATAAAGGATTCTCGTAATTAGTACTATTATTACTACTACTACTACTAGTTTAAATACTTTTACAGTATAATGGCTAAGTATGGCTGGGCAGTATGACAATTTGTATCATGGTATTTTTGTGTGTTTTATGGCACCCCTCTTCAGGAAGTTTTCCAGTTTTCTGTGCGGTGGGATCGCTGTTGCCTTTGTTAGTATAAATATAAGATTAAATATATAGACAAAAGTATTGGGGCAATGATCACCACCCCACGATAACCCATATTTAGAAGTCCAAGCATCGAAGTTGTGGGAATCCTATTGCTTTTGTTAGGGTTTTTCTTCTTCTCTTTCTTTTTCCTAATTATTCTTTTTCTCAGATAAAACAAAGTTTCCAGACCAAACTGTGAGTCGTACAGACATGAAACTTGGTCAGTAGATAGCAGTCCCTCAGCTGGTACTAAGCCCAATTGGCTTGATTGTGATTCTATAGCAACGCGTCAAACTTCAAGGTCCATATCTCCTACACTCTATGGTGTAGACACAAAATTCTGCCCAGATAAATTTAGAGATAATTTGCATAATATGCAAAATCTCACAGTTTTTTGAACACTAACTGAATTTTCATGTACCCCAAAGATGATAGTTGATTATAAAGTTTGAAGGAACGGCATTGCTAGGTGGCGCTATAACCAGCAAAAAACTGTAATGCAACCAAAGGTTTTCCGATTTTTTTTCCCAACATCAATGATGTGACAGTCGGCTGATCACCACAAAACTTGATACGTATGCAAATAATTTATTAATATTTACCCTTTTTTTTAACAGCAATGTGAATTGTTTGAAGAAAAAAAACACATTTCAAACTAGTCCTCCAATTTACATCCTATTGTCCTAACATTGGTGTTGAATTAGTAGAAGTAGTGGAAGTAATGATCTAAAAATAAATACAAAAACTTTTTTAGTAATGGCTATCCACAACAATAAACAAACAACAATCAATTAATCTAGATTCCAAGATTGGAGACTTTGACATAGTGTGCCAAAAAATCACATCTGGGAGGTGCTACAGTTGGAATCGTATAAATGAATTAAGTAGTATAAAAACATATTTTCATGTTAAATGCTTTACCTGTATTAGGATACATACATATGCCATCTTCAGTACAGATATTTTTCACGTGTTCATTTAAACAGTGAATGTCAGCATTATTAATTGACCACCACCCAATTCAGCCCAAAAGTACTGGACGGAGCATCATCATTCCATGGAACGCAGTTCCACTGTTCCACAGCTCAATGCTTGGGGGCTTTATACCCCTCTACATGTTTGGTTTAGACATGGTGCCAATAGGTTAATAATTATCTGCTCCAAATTGCCAGATTATTATTGGCTATAGATCTCTACAGGGACTGGACAAGCTGTGTGTACATTTGCACGATGGTTGCAACTTTCAGTAACTGAATGTATTCATTAGAAGGTGTCCAGAAATGCATCTACCCTGTCCTCCCCTACTAACTCCACACTGACTGCTTAAGAATACCAGGACCAAAGTTTTAAATGCTTCATATACACGAACTACACATAATGTGGCTTTTGTCTCAGACATGGATGACACACATACTGACAAAAAGGACCATCATGGCCTAATACGTACTTGGAGCCAAGACATCACAGCTTGTGGCTGTGCCCAGACCAAACCGTAAGTTGTACAGACATGAAACTTGGTCAACAGATAGTAGTCCCCCCTGCTTCTCAAGCACTTCAGCTCAGCCTGATTGACCTGATGGTGGTGCAGTAATGAGGCGTCAGACTTTAAGGTCCATATCTCCAGTCCATGTAATATATGGACAAATTTCTTTTTCCCCTTAATTACTTGTCTCATGCCATACAAAATAGCTTAAAAAAAACACATAGCTCCGCCCACTAAGAATTTGAGTATCTCACACATTTCAAGCTCACATTACAAAAATCGTGCATATACATCTCTAACTCAGAAGTGCTTAGACTAATTGCATGTAACATAGGTGGTTTGTAGATGATTTCAAAGTTTGGTGGAACTACATCACTAGGTGGCACAATAACAAGCAAAAAAAAAACTTTGCGCTGTCCTGTATTAATATTCTCTAATGTCATATTCAAAAAATACATGATCACCATCGGCAAATCAGATTTCAGAAGGTAGTTCCATCTAACACACGCATGCATTAAAGCACAATTATATTTATACGCACACACGAAACAGATATTTACATACAAGAGAAAGACAGTGTCTCCACTGTGATGCACACTCGCACAACTTTAGTAATGCACACACATCTGAACACAAAACTATAACCAATGTTTGTTAGAGTGAACACAGACATGAGTCAAAATAACACATTGTACAAAATTTCTGTTAGAATATGCTACACGCATGCTCATACAAGCACTGATCACCATGATCACCACCCCAACTCATACCAGAAGTATTGGATGGAGCACCATCATTCCAGAGATTCCACTGCTACACAGCTCAGTCATCGACATTAGACACAGTGCCAATAGGTTCATGATAATCTGCTTCAGAGAGCCCTGTTCTATTGCCAATACATTACCTTTGTAGATCTATCAGAGATGCCAAGAGACAATAACGACTGAGGCTAGAGGGATACTACCGCAGACTCTTAACTCTTGTGGCAAGGACTGCAACACAACGTCCTCACTGCCAACCAACAGAGAGGTGTTTTGGCCACTGTTGTCATTGTGCATAAAACTTCATAAATCCACGGATGTCAGCAGTCCCAAACAACATCCACAGGCACACAGGACACTCTCAGGAATTGCTCTTTAGAGATGGCTGACATATTTCAGACATATTCAGTCTGTTGCTCACGGAAGCTTTTATTCTCATCACCATTGTGCCCTCCCCAAAGAAGAGCATAGTGACCTGCCCGAATGACTACCGTTCTGTTGCACTCACTACAGTCTTGATAAAGTGCTTTAAAAGGATAGTTATGACACACATCCAAGAGACTATTCTGAACACTTTGAACCCTATTCCACCAGAGACCAGTCCACTGACGATGCAGTCAGCACTGCCATTCACACCTATGGGGCAAGGACATCTGTGTCAGATTGCTGTTCCACAACTATAGCGCAGCATTTAACACAGTCATCCGACAAACTTTCAGAAAAGTTTCTCACTTTTCGCCTGGCATCCTACCTTTGTAACTGAATTCCCTAACAGGCCGATCCCAGTCAGAATTGGGAACCGCAGGGCTGTGGCTGACCATTGCTGTACAGGGAGGTGGCAGATCTGTTGACCTGGTGTCAGGACAACATTCGGCCTTTTAATGCAGACAACAAAAGAGCTCAGATGACCTCACTTACCTGTGACTACTAGGGACTTGTTTTGAATCATGGCATTTTTTTATGGCGTGCCGGGAGGACTTCCCCGTCTGTGCCTTTTTTATTTATTTATTTCCCCTGCCTTGAATGTGGCTTTTCTGAACTGCCTCAAGTAGCTGTGCTATCCCAAGTTGGCAATCGGAACTAATAGCCATTGGGTCAGAGTAAAAATCAGAGTACCGGTAAGCCGACCCCTCTCTGTAGCTACAGGATCAAGTCAGACAGACACACACACTGAGTATAGAATTTACTTTGATGTTTGTTTCACCATGCAGGGACAGTGTTTTACACTGCAGACAGGCCTTGGCTTTGCTTGTTTGTACTAGAAAGTTATTTAGTTAGCCAGTCTGCAAGACAGGTAAGCAGCAGTGCAGAACTTCCAATTCCTTGGCATTTACATCAGTGAGGATCTCACCTCATCTTACAACACACTCCAAATCATTAAGTCCTAGCAGCAACTGTGTTATTAGAAGGCTGAGGAAATTTTCAGCAGCTTCTATACAGGCGTGTGGTTGAGCGTGCCTTTGCCAGCTCAATCACAATCTGACATCTTAAAAATTTGATGTGTTAATTTGAACAGTGTTAATTAAAAAATATATGAATGACTTTGTATACAAAAACACACTGTAAAAATGAACAAATTAGAGCTGTTATAATAGCGACATAGCACATGTTTAAACTATTTTTTAAAGTTAATAAATGGCAAGAGTAATTTGACTATAGGCCTATAGCCTCTGTATTTGTGTGCCAAGGAAACTAGAAGTGGGGAACGGGAGCTTCCTATTCGCATTGTGCTCAGAGGGTGTTGAAGTGGCCAAAATGTGAAAGGCAATGTTTGACTGCAAATGCCAATTTAGGGTAGCAGTAGTTTTGCTCCACCATGCCAGTGGGCCAGACAGGACTTTAGTTCAAATACTACTCCATCGCTTTCTTCTAGCTGTATCCATGATGATGGTGTTCCTCTTCATCTTCGGACTTGGACTGCATTAATAATCTCCTGCAATATCCTGTTTCCGTGTGGTGGTGCAGCAGTCTCCTCCTTCTCTTCACCTCTAAATTATGACTGATTGTATGTTTGGTCTGAAAATCGTCCGATAACTATACATGGTCAGTCAATCCTTCTATCTCTACTCTTTATGCTACATTTGCTACAACAATGTAACAAGACTCAAGTGTAAGTCACAATAACAGCATTGGTCAAATGCCATAAGTGGAAATCTTAATTTTTAAACATAAGTGGTGATTTAATGTGCACAACTTGACAAATTAATGAGTATGCAAACTGTTTTAACCTAGTTGTGGGCTAGTTGTGGGCAGTTGTCTGTAATAACTGAGTTATTTTTTTCATATATATTTATTATAAATGATTGGAAAAAAATTCTAGGTCCTGTATGTAGGAATTAGTCTTTCACCAGTCATTCAAGCCATGTAGCAGCAGTCATCACCAAGTTTGACTGTTGCTAGGAATTTGTTGTGGAATACTCTTTTACTTCGTAGCAAACAAATAAACAAACAAAAAAACATGACTTGGGAAGACATAAGTGACAGGATAGAAAACTCCATTTTCATTAAGGAACTATCTCAATTATGATATAAAGTTGCATTTATCTTCTGCAGATCCTTAAATAATTTTTTTGGTCTTTACACACACACACACAGATTTACTTGCAGACAATCAGATCACGGGTGAGGATGGTTACCTTTAGTAGCCATTTAAATCTATGTGGTATTGTCATTACTATTCTCTGAAAAAATATCACAGTCACAAATTCTGCCAGGCTGTGTATACTTATGAACACAACTGTGTATATACACAGCGGGTGAAATGAGTATTGAACATGTTACCAATGTTCTAAGTAAATATATTTCTAAAGGTGCTTCCTGTATGGAGAAGCTAGTTGCATTTTTTTTGCTTTGCCCATTCCTCCACACAAACACTCTTCTATGAACTCTGAGCTGTAGTTCCTTCCATAGATTTTCCATTGGATTCAGGTCAGGTGCTTCACTGTTGGTATGGTGTGGTGCCTTTTGACCTCCAAGCATGGTGTGTCCAAAGAGTTAAATTTTGGTCTTATCTGACCAGACTATGTTCTCCAGAACAGTGGGAATTCTGTAAACTTGTGTGGTCTATTGCTTCACAATTCAGGTGCTCTTGGAGCTCTTCCGGTTAACAGTAACAGCACTTCAATTATGTTGCCATGTATCACCCATTTTGCTTCATATGTTTGCACATTGACATTGGCTGGAGAGTTGATTTTTAAACTACATGTTGTCAATGGCTGTGATGTAGGGACTGTAGTTCTGTTCATCAGAGATGTTCTTTATACCAAAACTTGCAAAAAATACATGTGCAATTAAAGGTTTTCATTATATGCAGGTACGGACTGTGGATGAGATGAATTATGGTTTTCAAGCTCTTGCATTGGAGTCCCGTGGAATGGGTGAGGTAGGTGGTGACCTCATATACTTCGATATTCTTGAAGCTTACCTTACTTAAATTTTAAACAGTACTCTAAACTGCATTTTGGGTTTTATGGTGTAAGGCTTTCACACGTATCAACATATATACATTTACCATCACAAAGAGACTTTACTACCATTGATTTTGGCTCATGTTACACTCATATAATACACAAGATATAAAAAAGGTACAAAATGGAAAAAACTTGGCCAGGAAACAATAGTCCCCTTTGTTCAGTAGGGCTGGGGTGACCAGTCAGTGTAATCAATTACCAAAAAAGTAGATTTGCATAACGTGCGCCATTGCGTCATAAAGATGGCTGCGTCTACTAAAAGCATGGATTTATCTGGAGCGCAGGCTGCATCTACAAAAATCGTGTGCATCGAAAGTGTGGGAGTATTTCACACACACAAAGTCGCAGTGTCAACCGTTTCTTAATCATTCCACAACCCGTTATGTTCTTTCGACAACAAATACTACACACACACACACGCACACATATATATGCAAGATTTACCTCAATACCTCAATTTACTTTCAATAATAATCAATTTCCCTCTGCAAATAAACTCAATAAAACAAAATAAACATATGATAAACTGCACCAATTGCATAATATTAGACTGAAATACCAGTTTGTATGGTTTGTATGTCAGAGATGTAACCTAATCTCTGTGCTGCTGTTGTTGTTTAACTGCTGGCTTAATTTACCCCATGGCATTTGACTCACTTTACACCATAGCCACCATTTTGGGGGAAAAAATAGCTAGCTTACCAATTTTGGTAAATGATTTGCAAGGATAATATTTTGGAAAACCACCAACATTCATAATAAATATTTATACACCATTTGAAATAAAAAAATATAATAGAAAATAAAATGGTGCTTACCAATCCTCCCACATGCTTCTCCTTTTTACAGTCTGACAGAAACGGTGGATTATTCCAAAATGTGTGACGAGTCAGGAAGAGTCAGGAAACGAGGCTATTTATTTGTTGCTATTGTGAGGTGCCATCTCAGTCTGAACAAACATGTTTCTATACTTTCGGTTTGTGGTTGGTGGGACAAGATGTCTAATCTTTTGACTTGTAGGTCAAATTGTGACAGGATGTATATGCCTGACTAAGAACTAAAAAACTAAGGCTATCAGAACATGAACTAACCCCCCCCCCCCCAATCTGGAACTTGGAATTATTGTTTTACTGTGACTGTATGCATGCCAGAAGATTTTAGTGAATTAGTTCTGTGGCAAACTCAGATTACTTTACTTTTTGTTTGCTTCCATTTCTAAGTGAATTGTGTTGTGTGGTACAAGTTCTCTTTCTTTGTTGTTTTAGATTACCCCCCTCTAGGAAACAGACACCTGTGCATGGCAGCAGAAACATATTAATCGGGTGTTGTTAAGACTAGAATGGACTTTACTTAAGTACTATAATCATTATTAGAGCCTGAATGTGTAATATATGGGAGAAATAATTTAATGCAGGTAAAGACTGCTATGCTATGCACCAGTTTCCTTGATTACAGTCCTTCTGTCCAAATGTAATCCGATCCTGCACCTATTAAATGCCCATAGGCTTTAGTGGATATAGGAGATTGTTGGGGAAGTTGGAGGCAGCCTTGACAGCATTCCAACTTGTAGTGGTCAGGTTGTTTGGATCAGTCTTGTAAATAAATGATAACTCATCCAAAGAACAGTCCATAGCATCTTCTTTGTTTCTGCTTCTCTGGTTGTGTTGCTTTCAGTGCTAACAATAAAGGAAAAGCAATATATTGTAGTATAACCAATCACAGTTTTTTGGTGTTTGCTAGTTGCTGTCTTCAGATTCTCACTATACTGGGCTGTGATGTACACTCAGTTTACGTCCAGTCTAGGCTATCCCAGCAGACACATACTAACTGGATGGGGAATGCAGACACTTTGTCCTGGAAGCAAAGTCTGCCTTGTTGAATAATTGAGAAGATGTTTGAAGTTGGTGCTCTGGTTAGTGGAAGTCAAATGGAATTTTAAATTCAGCCACCAGTGGTCCATCCACTGTTTGACAAGAAACCGTTCTTGAGTTCACTGAAAAACAAAGACATAAATAAACAGCACTCTATGTAGTCTTTTGCAATTGACTGATTACTTGAAGTTGTGACTCTAGCTTTAGAAACTGCATATGGTAACAGTCTTACCCTACCAGTCTGCTGTGATTTATTTTTTTTACTTGCCACGGTGAGGAGGCAAAGTGTGGTGAATTGAAGTTGGGACTAACCAGGGGTGGGTTTCCCCAAAATGTTTTTACTGCCTGTGCTATTTTTTAATCTTGTACTTAAGAAGATTGAAATTGATTCCTTTGTTTCCTCAAACTAAGAGAAATCCTACCTGTTTGTAATTTTGTACTTTCAGTCAAAAATAAAAAGCCAAAAAAAGGGAATGTGTTGTTAGGAGCTCCATGCAAACTTTGGCTGCTTGACAAAATAATGGCTAAATGTAGTTGGTGTGTAATTTGGTTGTGTAGTTGGTGTGTTTTATAATTTTGGTTCTGATTTTCCCTTTGTACAGAAGCTTGATGTCTATATGGACAACATGGATTTAGAGTTGAAAGATTACTTACATTAGAATACTTAGATTACAGTAGAATACTTTAGCCATTATTTTGCCTAGCAACCAAATGTTACATTGAGCTCTTATCAACAAACAGACTACATTGGCAGAAGAATTGTTTGTGCGTATAATTTTAAATAAATTCTTGTTACCGGTAATGAAAGCAATAAGAAATATTAGGGACTGTGCATTATCATGATAAGTAAAGAGCAAATTTAACTTATCGCATCTGACCCCCCCCCCCCCCCTTCCGTGTGGCTTATTACCTTTTTTGTTCCTTGTGAACATGCATATGGTGTGTGAGGTGATTACATTAATATAAACAGATATTATAATGCATGATGAAACCTGTCTTTATAAAGTCACATACTCATAGTCACACTTTTGGTGACATAACTTCACTTAAGTTATTCTGTATGCTATATAATGCATTATAAGTAAGCTGGGTTTATGGAAGTGTTACCAATTTATTTCATTGTTGTTTGCCTGGATCATTCTCAGTCTTATATGTAACTATGTCCAAGATGCACCTTCTAGACGGCAATGGAGATGTTTCACCATCTATCCTGTGGGACACAATGAAGGCTGTTATGACAGGAAAAGTTGTAGAGATGACCTCCACCAATAAAAAAAACTTTAAAAAGTAAAACAAACTTAAAAAAAACAGAAATTAAAACACCTAGAGGTACAACTAAAAAGGTTACAGACAACTGAAGAGTTGGAATCTAAAACGGAGAAAATTCAAGAAAGTTTTGAGATTTTATAAGGATTTATACTTTTTTTATATACCAAGCTCCAAATGATTGATTAAAACAAAAGGATTTCTATAAATACCTGAGACATTATTTTAATTATTCTTTTAAACACAAATCCAGAAGCTCTTGAGACAGGGATTCTTAAATACATTTGGTCAGTGATTAAATCGAATACTTGTACTAAAATATCAAGACTTTGTACAGAATTTCTTATCTTCACAAAGAACAATATGCGTTATGTTACGGAAAAAAGACAATTGGGAGAAAATACACTGGTCAAAAAAAACAAAGGGAACGCTTAAACACAATGTAACTCAAAGTAAATCAAACTTCTGTGAAATCAAACTGTCCACTTAGGAAGCAACACTGATTGACAATCAATTTCACATGCTGTTGTGCAAATGGAATAGACAATAGATGGAAATTATTGGCAATTAGCAAGACATACTCAAATAAGGAGTGGTTCTGCAGGTGGTGACCACAGACCACTTTTCAGTACCTATGCTTTCTGGCTGATGTTTTGATCACTTTTGAATGTTGGTGGTGCTTTCACACTCGTGGTAGCATGAGACAGACTCTACAACCCACACAAGTGGCTCAGGTAGTGCAGCTCATCCAGGATGGCACATCAATGCGAAAGGCTGGAGGCGCTACCAGGAGACAGGTCAGTACACCAGGAGACGTGGTGGAGGCCGTAGGAGGGCAACAACCCGGCAGCAGAACCGCTGCCTCCGCCTTTGTGCAAGGAGGAACAGGAGGAGCACTGCCAGAGCCCTGCAAAATGACCTCCAGCAGGCCACATGTGCATGTGTCTGCACAAACGGTTAGAAACCGACTCCATGAGGATGGTATGAGGGCCCGACGTCCACAGATGGGGGTTGTGCTTACAGCCCAACACCGTGCAGGACGCTTGGCATTTGCCAGAGAACACCAGGATTGGCAAATTCACCACTGGCGCCCTGTGCTCTTTACAGATGAAAGCAGGTTCACATTGAGCACATGTGACCGAGTCTGGAGACGCTGTGGAAAGCGATCTGCTGCCTGCAACATCCTTCAGCATGAACCGTTTGGCAGTGGGTCAGTAATGGTGTGGGATGGCATTTCTTTGGAGGGCCGCACAGCCCTCCATGTGCTCGCCAGAGGTAGCCTGACTGCCATTAGGCACCGAGATGAGATCCTCAGACCCCTTGTGAGACCATATGCTGGTGCGGTTGGCCCTGGGTTCCCAGATAACCCAGATAAGAGGGCCTACCTGGTTAAAATTAAACACCAGGAGAACTGGTGCCAGGATAATAATCTCCTCCTCAATGTCATCATGGCTTAGAAGCTGTCCTAGTAATATTAGCCACATGGAGAAAATTGTTGGTACCCCTCGGTTAAAGAAAGAAAAACACACAATGGTCACAGAAATAACTCTAATCTGACAAAAGTAATAATAAATAAAAATGCTATGGAAATTAACCAATGAAAGTCAGACATTGCTTTTCAACCATGCTTCAACAGAATTACTAAAAAATAAACTTATGAAACAGGCCTTGACAGAAATGGTCTGTCACTGCAATCACTGCAATCAAACAATTCCTGTAACTGTCAATGAGACTTCTGCACCTCTCAGTAGGTATTTTGGCCTACTCCTCATGAGCAAACTGCTCCAGTTGTCTCAGGTTCGAAGGGTGGCTTTTCCAGACTGCATTTTTCAGCTCCTTCCAAATATGCTCAATAGGATTTAGGTCAGGGCTCATAGAGGGTCACTTCAGAATAGTCCAATGTTTTCCTCTTAGCCATTCTTGGCTGTTTTTAAGCTGTATGTTTGGGGTCATTATCCTGCGACCAAGACCAAGCTTTCTGACCCTGTGCAGCACATTTCTCTCTGGAATCCTTTGATAGTCTTGAGATTTCATTGTGCCCTGCACTGATTCAAGACACCCTGTGCCAGATGCAGCAAAGCAGGCCCAGAACATAACAGAGCCTCCTCCATGTTTTACAGTAGGAGGCCAATTAACAAATTGGCTGTATAGCTCACACAAGTTTGCATGAGATGATGTTTTGACCAGAGGGTGGGCTTTTGTAGCACATTATCACTCTCTGTCCCTGCTACATGTTCCTAGAGCCAGACACAGAACTGTGACTGTTTTTTTTCATGTAGCATCGCTTTGCCTCCCTGATCACCCTGCACACTCTGTAGGACTCAGTCTTGTGCTTGTCTCTGTTCCCACTGTTAACTGACCATTGTGGGAAATGGTGCAAGAAAACCATTTTCAGTGTTTGCTCCGCTTTGTCCTGTTTCTTATTAGATCAGATTATTCTCATTATGTTTTTCAGTAAACTGTAGTCAGATCTAATCAACTATTTGCATTATAAATAAACTTAAATCTAGTAAAAAAAATAAGTCTGATTGTAATGTGATACTTGTAGGAATATGAATGAGACAGACATTACATGTTTAACCAAATAGCAAGACTTTTAGGAGTAAATGCATGTCAATTTTAATGGTCATCCTATGCAGATCATATTCACACTATTGTACATCATGTACCTACTAGTACATGCATCCTTTTTGAATTGTATGGTTTTCCATATCAAAACATGATTTTAAAAATCTGATTCTTAGCAGGTCTTAAAATTGGGTAACCTTACATGCCTCAAACATAGCAAATTACAAAGTGTCATTTATTTAACAAAATGCTAGGGCACAATGAAGAAGCAGTATGTGGTAAAATTAAGTACATCCTTACTGTATTCATAGGAATTAGGAATGTAATAGCAGCCAGATACTGCTAATCAAATACCCTTGATTATTTGATCAGCAACAAGTGTGACCACCTCTATAAAAGCAGAAGTTTGCAGTTTGTTGGTCTGGAGCATTTGCAGATGTTAACATAATGCCAAGGAGCAGAGACCTTATTCTGGGAAGTGTTGAGGCCATTCATTAGCAATTTAAAGTCAATTCTGCAGTGAGCGATTGTTCACAAATAAAAGTGATAAAGGTGCCAAGGAGTGAATGTCCAAGCAAGTTACAATTAGAAAAAGACTAAACAAGTATGGCTTGTTTGGGAGGGTTGCCAGGAGAAAGCTGCTTCTTTCTAAAAAGAAAGATTGTTTTAAAAGTCTTGTGGTTTGTTTAGAATCAATGTTATTTGGACACATGAGACAAGTGGAGTGTTTAACAATACACGGTCAGCCATAGGACCTAGGCACCTTGCAGTCATTCAGTTGACCATGAACACCTCTGTATAACAAGGTTTTTAAAGTCAAATGTGACTCTGCTGATGCTGATCTTCAGTTGAAATTTAGCTGAAATTGGGTCATGCAACATGACCGATCCGAAACACACTGGCAAATCTATGACAATGACTGTAAAAGAAAAGTATTAAGATGTTGCAATAGCCCAGTCAAAGGCTAGACCTCAACCCAATTTAAATGCTGTGGCAGAAGAAAGCAGTGCATAAATGAATGCCCACAAACCTCAATGAACTAGAGAAATGTAATAGAGAAGAGTGGCTAATAGTCTCAGAAAATGATAACTTTACATGGTTCTACAAGCTAATGATGTCTTTGTTAAAAAAAATAATGATCAGGTGGAATTTTGCTGTGTTTGCCAGTAGCGTACTTACTAGTACTTTGTGTCAAAAAGGTAAACTTCATAAAAACATTTGGAATGTAATATGAGAGTGCCTGATTATTTCTGACTCCTTACTTTTTTTAAACATCGAATTTAATACTTGACGGTTGGTGTCATGGGAATTGTGACACTTATTTGGTCTAGTCTATTTAGTTTGTTTTGCTAGAATAATTTATCTATTTGTTATTTTTATTGTTTAGCTCTTACCAGCAAAAAAACTGTGGGAGTCTGATGAATTGGCAAAAGATGGACGTAAAGGGATGCTTCTAGGGGAAGAGTGGCGGGATAATGCTTGGGGAGCTTCTGGTAAGTAACAAACTTTTTTTCTCTCTTACATACATGACTTGTTACAATTAAATCACATATTTTTGCTCTGAGCTAAAGGCAGATTATTTTTCTGTCATAGTGCTAGATCATCAGTGTAAAGGTGTCTTGTTTTCATTCTAAACAGCCTTATTTCAATTGTTTAATCAATTGATCAGTTTTTAAACTCATCACACGTGCTTCTGCTTGGCTGAAATGAGAAGAAATTACCTGCTGCCACACTGGCCCTTTGCAGATAACATTGAACGCCCCTGCTGTAAAGCATAATTGATTGGAAATAGAAATGCAGATTATATACGATTAATATGAATAATTATATACGATTATATACGAATAATTAAGAGATATTCCTATACACACACGCATACACACACACACACACACACACACACACAGTGGAGGAAATGAGTATTTGACCCCCCACTGACTTTAAAAGTTTTAATACAAAAAAATAAATGAAACATCTCATAATTTTATGCCAGCTTTATTTTAACAGTAAGACATATAATATCAAAAGAAAAACAGAAAATTACATAAAATGAGAAATAAAAATTAACTTGAATTTCATTGAAGGAAAAATAAGTATTTGACCCCCTGGTAAAACATCATTTAATACTTGGTGGCAAAACTCTTGTTGGCAAGCACAGCAGTCAGGCGTTTCTTGTAGTTTTTTAAGGTTTTTATAATCCTTAAGGTTTTTAGGCGTGCCTTTGGAAATGTGAAGCTTCAGCTCTCTCCATAGATTTTCTATGGGATTGAGGTCAGGAGACTGACTAGGCCATTCCATGACCTTGATATGCTTCTTATGGAGCCCCTCCTTTGTTTCCTTGGTTGTATGTTTTGGGTCGTTGTCGTGCTGGAAGACCCATCCACGACCCATTTTCAGTGCCCTGGCAGAGGCAAGGAGGTTGTCACCCAGGATTTTGCAATACTTGGCCCCAGTCATCTTCCTGTCGATGCGGAGAAGTTGGCCTGTGCCCTTAAAAGAAAAACACCCCCAAAACATAATACTTCCACCACCTTGTTTGACGGTGGGGATGGTGTTCTTAGGGTTGAGTTGAGGCCAAAGAGCTCAATTTTGGCCTCATCTGACCACAGCACCTTCTCCCAGTCTCTCTCTGAGTCATTAATATGTTCATTGGCGACTTGAGGTGGGCCTGGACATGAGCCTTCTTGAGCAGAGGAACCTTGCGTGCATGATTTTAAACCATTACATCTCAGTGTATTACCAGTGTTTTTTTTGGAGACTGTAGTCCAAGCTGCCTTGAGATCATTAACCAGCTCCTCCCGTGTAGTTCTTGGCTGATTTGTAACCTTTCTCATGATCAATAAGACTCCACGAGGTGATATCTTGCATGGAGCTCCAGGCCTAGGTTGATTGACAGGAATGTACTTCTTCCACTTCTGAGTAATTGCACCAACAGTTGTCACCTTCTCATCCAGCTTCTTACTTATGGCTTTGTAGCCCTTGTGTAGGTCAACAATTGTGTAGGTCAACAATTGTGTCCCTGACATCTTTAGACAGCTCTTTAGTCTTGCCCATGGTGGAGATGTTGGCGTGTCACGGAGTCTCTTGGCAGGTGGCCTTTTACGTAGGTGACCATTTGGGACAGTTGTCTCTCATGCAGGTAACGACTTCACTGAGATTAGGGTGTGTCAGTGGTCTGTGGGAGCCAACATTACTCATGGTTTTTAGGGGATCAAATACTTAGTTCCCTCAATGAAATGCAAATTATGTTTATTTAAATATTATTTAATTTTCTAGATTTTCTTATTGATATTCCATCTATCTCTGTTAAAATGAAGCTACCATAAAAATAGACTGTTTTTAATTATTTGTCAGAGTACAAACTTTCACAATCAGTGGGAGTTCAAATACTTATTTCATCCACTGTATATGCACTTAGTAATGCCCCTTTTGGCAAGTAGCTTGAAAATTATTTTTGTTGCCAGCTATGAGTGTTTCTTTTTTGTTGTTAGGCTTCCCCCACCTTCTTCCTTGCAAAAGCTTGCTAGTTGTGATATTCTTGGTCTTGCATGCACTGCTCTTTTTTTGGCTCTGCCCACAGATTTCTGATGACGTTTAAGTTAAAGAATTGTTTGAGCCATGGCAAAGTCTCTTGAGATAGTCCATTGTGGATTTTAAGATATGGCTTTCCATGTGTTCACACAAGCTGGTGGCCATTTTTAAAAACTGACAAAGTAAACATTTGCGGTGTCACTTTTTGCAAACTTAATTAATTGATGTTTCAAACTATACATAGTATAACTTGGATTTTGCATGTGAGAAATAGTAAAAGGTTAAATCAAAGGATTTTATGAGTATCACAGGTGCTACAGTACATAGTTAACATCTTTGTCATCTAAAAATATTTGCTACAACAATGTATTACATCATATTACTGTCTTGTTTTCTGAAATCTATAGAATTTTTTTTGTTTTTGTAATTCTTAGTGGTAGGGTGACCTTAAATTGTATAGTACTCTAGAAAATCAGTGTGACATCAACAAGAAAAAGTATAATTTAGTAGATATTAAAATTGTTAGAGGAGAAAAGCCTGATTGATTCTTAATCTACAGTCTTGTCTGTACTTATGTTCTTGTAGACTTATGTTTCTGTGGAAATTCTTATGTAAAACCTTCAGTCTTTCAGAGATTTGAGACTTGCATGGAGGTTCATCTTGAAGAATGGGCAAAGATCCCAGTCAAACCTATAGAGACTTGCAGTTATAATTGGTTTGGTTATAATTGGTTTGGCTATAATTGGAATTGGCTTTTACCTTTACAGTTCAGCAAACCAAGCTAAATGTTGAAGCTTGATTAAGACAGGCTCCTCCAAAATTCTCTTTAACAATGTTCTAATCATCTGCAGCTAATATGCTGCATTTAATTATACTGCATTTAAGCATTTTAAGTAGTTATACATGTTTTTACATGAACATGTATAATTTTACAGGAAAATTGCATTTATGTTAAATACATTTTATAAATAATTAAGACATTTCTTAAGTTGTATGTGTTACATATTACCTCCATTTCTCAGTATTTGTCAAATGAAGATCTATTGTTTATATGTTTAAATATGTTTAAGAAAGACCAAGGTTTCATGGGGTGTTCCGTTTCCCACATGACTGTGTATTTATGTATATTTTTGTTGAAAAAAACAGCTAACCATATGTAAAAGTTATCCAGACCAAAAAAAAAAACTGTTCATCCAAGCAAAAATGCCGTCTGGTTAAACAGTTTAGCTTCTGACCAGCATGGTTGTCAAGCTGGTGATCCTGGTCAAACCAGCATGCTCGTATTAGTCAACCATCTTGGTCTTGATGGTTAGCTATATTACTCAGGTTCATTATGCTGGTAGAGCAGCTAATCCATTAAACTCAAACAAAAGCATAGTCTATGCTGATCACTCAACTTTATTTCAGTAGAGGGAATGCATGTAGCAACTCAGATCAGCACTGATGCTGGTGCACACATTTCAGGTGAACAGCTTTATTTCTGCATAGTTAAAAAAAAAAAACTACCTAGGCTATAATAAGAGGTACTCCAACTCGACCACAAACATTGTCAAGGGTTTTGGTATTGGTGCAGTTATGTACATTAATGCACCCCTTAACACTGCTCCCTTGCTCTTATCAGAGTCCAGTGAAATGCTGTGCTGTCGGCTATCTTAATGGTTATGCCTGGGATATGCAAGGTTGTTACTATGCTGTTCCTAAGCAGTTCCTATATTCCAGGTGGTTGCTAGGCTTTAAGTGGATTGGTATAATGGTAAACAGGAGTCAAGGTTTGAAGTGAATCAGCTGAAGTGAAAGCTAAAGATCATCTAAAGCTAAAGATTTTCCACTCTCGGACAGGTTTTGGAAGTCTTTAAGAAAAACATCAGCTCGCGGGGCAAATCTGTGTTTGCTTGGGGCTCAAAAATCGACTCTAGATCGCTGTGTGAATTGTTCAAAGTAGCAACTGGACCAAGTTATGACTAGCAGTGAGTGCGGTGCGGTAGGGATTCCCTAAATTTAGTCTTATCATGCATCTACGTGTGTGGTGAGGGCCTCCCACTTAAAAAAATGAGAGAGGCCTGTAATTGACATCATAGGTAGACCTCAACTATGAGAGACTGAGAAAAAATTAGAAAAAAAAATCTGAAAATC